>NW_027666936.1:0-2500 GCF_963457725.1 Sprattus sprattus | reverse complement strand
TGTGTGTGTGTGTGTGTGTGTGTGTGTGTGTGTGTGTGTGTGTGTGTGTGTGTGTGTGTGTGTGTGTGTGTGTGTGTGTGTGTGTGTGTGTGTGTGTGTGTGTGAGAGAGAGTGTGTGTGTGTGTGTCTGTGTGTGTATGAGTGTATTTACGTGTATTCACTGGGGTTTGGAAATATATACGTGTGTGTGAGCTGCAAGATGCAGACTGGAGGGGAAAGGATCCACAAAATATTTGTGTGTGTGTGTGTGTGTGTGTGTGTGTGTGTGTGTGTGTGTGTGTGTGTGTGTGTGTGTGTGTGTGTGTGTGTGTGTGTGTGTGTGTGTGTGTGTGTGTGTGTGTGTGTGTGTGTGTGTGTGTTAGTAAAGAGATGTGGTAGGTCTCTCTGCAGTTTTATTCTTCTAAATATTTACATCTTGCCTTTCTGTTTGTGCGATGGCAGTGGTGTTGGCTACTTGTTGTCCCCTTCTCTCTCTCTCACACACACACACACACACACACACACACACCCTGTCTGGCCTCCCTGTGTCATGCTCAGAGTAAAGACGTCTGTGCTGAAACCTTCACATAACAAAATCAACACATACATTTCACATACCTCATCTGCTCAGTTATGGATCTCTACTATAAACAATGTGTGTGTGTGTGTGTGTGTGTGTGTGTGTGTGTGTGTGTGTGTGTGTGTGTGTGTGTGTGTGTGTGTGTGTGTGTGTGTGTTTGTGTGTGTGTGTCTGTGTGGGTGCACGTGTGAGTGTGAACTAAGGTTACACATTTACATTTAAGACATTTACACCCTCGTGTAGGCTATTTCATTCCATTTGTTAACCTTTCCTGATGTCTGTCTCTGACCGTAGTTAGAGATTGCAGGGGAGCCAGGGCTGAATAATTACATGTTTTTAACTTCAGGGTTAATACCAGTGGCGGCTCCTGAAAAAATTCTCAGGGGGGGCAATTTTTTTTTTTATGATTAAGGCGACCTATTCAGTAGGTACATTAAGTTATCCGATTTACTCATGCAGCAATACCTTTTTTTCCACTATTGGCATCAACCAACAGTAATATCTCCCCTCTTTCTACATAGCTAGAGTAGCAAGATACAAGTGGAACGCTATGGAAGAAAGTTACATTCAGGAGCCTTCATAAGCAAACATGATGTGGCTCCACATTAAATTATCCCACTTTTTCGTTATCCACACGTCTCAAATGTTGTATGTTGTAACATAGCTCAGGAACAGGACACATGATATGTCCACTAACAACATAAAGAAGGGGGCAACATACGTCAAAACCAACGATATTTATTGACTGAAAGTATTGGCTTACAAAAGCAAAATAAGTCATCACATAAAAAATTATTCAAAGATAGTTCACACTGTGAAACCTATGAAAAGTGACAGTGGTAAATAGAAATACAGACCGCGTTAGCCACTTCACGACCGCGATTTTCTTTTGTTCCAATTTCCCTCCCTTTGTAGAAAACTGTTGAATGGATACTTTTGGTCTAGGAAGTCCTAATTGTTTTTTTGGTCAATTTATCTTCATTATTACGCTGACTAAAAAGAAGTTTCTGTCAAAGAGCGGATGGAATTGTTGTGCTGAACAGGTGCCATCTTGACATGCCTTTGTCGAAGCTGTGTGACGTCCTCATTGGCTTTTACCATAGCCTTTTGCGTCGCTTACTTATGACTAGACTTGGAGGGGCGAGCCCTCCCGGAAGCCATAGAGAATGCATTGAGAGCTCTGTTTTGTGAAAAAAACGCATTTAACATGGGAGTCAATGGGAGAGGTCTGGGGCGATTTTCATTTCGTCCCAGATCGCCCTGAAGGGGCGGGGCCATTTGAATCTTGACTCTAGGCTGACTGAATGACTGTTACCTGATTCGACAATGACATACAGAGGCAGATAAGACGGTCTAGTGGTAGAATCCGACAGAAAAAATATATGAAATTTACATTTACATGTAGTCGTGCAATTGAATTTATACATCAGGAATTTTTTTTTTATTATAATTTTTTTTTTTTTTTTTTCCCTTCTTCTTTTTCCCATAGGCAGTGCGTCGCCCAATCGCCCTTATGGACGAGCCGCCACTGGTTAATACCCTTTCCTTTTCGTGTGCTGCTGGTTAGGAAATAAATGTAATTTATTGTTTCTGAGGATTCATTCTTCACACACTGGTTAACACTGTTACAGCACGTTTTTGGCTTCTGTCAATTCATCCCAACTATCCATAACCTGTACGTGCTGCTCTTAAAGGAGACACACCGTTTTACAACACGTTCTTGCAATGTGAATCATTTAATTAAATATGTTTATTGGCCTTCTTGTGCACGCTTGAGAGTTTAATAAAGCCTGGCTATTCATAAAAAACATTCGTTAATGTGGCATTGGTATGAAAATATGTGTGTGTGTGTGTATATGTGCGTGTGTGTGTGTCTGTGTCTGTGTGTGTGTGTGTGTGTGTGTGTGTGTGTGTGTGTGTGTCTGTGTGTGTTGTGTGTGT
>NW_027666937.1:7500-12500 GCF_963457725.1 Sprattus sprattus | reverse complement strand
TGCACTCTAACTCACACCAGTCTGTATCTGGAGATTGCACCCAATACGTTATTTTGTGGATGTTTGCTGCCCAGTAATAGCTCCTAAAATTAGGGAGGGCCAACCCACCTACAGCTCTTGGTCGCTGGAGTAAGTCTCTACCTATCCTAGGGATCTTACCATTCCATATGAATTTTGAAATTAATTTATCCATCTGATGGAAAAAAGATTTTGATAAGAAAATAGGAAGACATTGAAACAAAAATAGAAACCTTGGTAATATATTCATTTTGACACAGTTCACTCTGCCAGCTAAGGTCAAATGTAAGATATCCCACCTTTGCAAGTCTGATTTAAGTTTAACCATAAGTGGGGCAAAGTTCCCATCATAAAGATCTTTGAAGGCAGGAGTTATTTTAATGCCCAGATATTTAAAACCTGACCTTGATATATGAAATGGTAAGGCATGATCTGGGATTTTCATCGCTGATTTATTTACAGGTAAACATTCACTTTTTGATAAATTAAGTTTGTAGCCAGAGATCTGTCCAAAAGTGTGCAGCAGTGAAAGTATGTCATTGATACTTGATAGTGGGTCTGATATGAAAAGCAACATGTCATCCGCATAAAGGGATAGCTTATTTTCCACTCCCCATCTGGGAATACCCCGTATTGAAGGTGCAGATTTTAGGGCAAGGGATAATGGCTCTATTGCTATTGTAAATAAAAGTGGACTAAGTGGGCAACCTTGTCTAGTACCTCTAGCTAAATTAAAACTTTGTGAACGCCGCTGGTTTGTGACCACTGATGCTTGTGGGGAAAAATAAAGAAGTCGGACCCACTGGCTAAATATTTTACCAAAACCAAATTGTTTTAAAGCAAAAAAGAGATAATCCCATTCCACCCGATCGAATGCCTTTTCTGCATCTAATGAAACCACAACTTCTGGTACGACGTCCGGTGAAGGGCTATAAAGTACATTCAAAAGACGCCGCACATTAGAAAATAAATGCCGCCCTCTAATGAAGCCTGTCTGGTCGGTTGAAATCAGGTATGGCAAGGGTCTCTCCAATCGCATAGCTAACAGTTTAGAGAGTATTTTAAAATCAGAATTTAACAGCGACACTGGTCGGTATGAACCACATTTAGACGCATCCCTACCGGGTTTCAACAAAAGTGTAATGGACGCCTCAGTAAGGGATTTTGGCAATTTACCTTGGGACAAGGAGTGGTTAAACATATCTAACAGTAGGGGGGCCAGCTGATCAGAAAACTTCTTAAAAAAGTCAATAGGGAAGCCCGAAGGCCCTGGGGCCTTCCCGCTTTGCATGGCAGAGATGGCAAAGGTAACCTCTCCAAGGCTCAGTGGTTCATCTAATCGCTCCTTTTGGTCATCAGAGAGGGTGGGAACTTGTATTTTATCAAAATAGTTCAAAAACAATGATGTGTCTTTAAACGATTCTGACTTATACAAATCAAAATAGTATTTTTGAAAGATATCATTAATTATTAAAGGGTCTGTGGTCAGCTTTCCTGTTGTATCTTGAATTTGAGAAATATGTTGTGATGCAGATTTAGATTTTAGTTGGTGCGCCAGAAGCCGGCCTGCCTTTTCACCATGTTCATAGAACATCCCCCGTGATCGCATAATAAGTTGCTCTGTTTCTGAAGTGGAAAGTAAATTATACTGAGTTTGAAGATCTATTCTCTCTTTGTAGAGTAGTGGACTTGGAGATGTAGAACACTTCCTATCTAGATCAAATATTGAATCCATTAACTGTTGTTTTTTTCTTTTTCTCTCTTTATTCTGATAGGCTGAATATGCTATTATTTCCCCTCTGATTACAACTTTAAGTGTTTCCCAGAGTAGCGACGGAGAAACTGAGTCTGTCCTATTAGTTTCCAAAAAATCATTGATGGCTATAGAGATTAAATTGCAGAACATCTCATCTGACAACAATGTAGTATTAAAGCGCCACTGAGGACGACTAGTGTAGATGTGGTTGAAAGACAGATCCATAAGTACAGGGGCATGGTCTGATTCTACAATAGCACCGTATTCAACCTTCTCCAATGAGCTCATCAGTTTTTCATCTATAAAAAAGTAATCAATTCTCGAGTATGAATGGTGGACGTTAGAAAAAAAATGACAAAGTTTTGCCCTGAGGATTCAATATCCGCCAAGGATCTACACATGCTGCATGACCAAAAAAATCTAAAAATGTACTGGCCATTTTCGATAGTGTATGTACTTTGGGGTTGGATCTGTCTAGGTTTGGGTCCATGACACAGTTAAAGTCACCCCCTAAAATCAAAAAATGATGATTTAGATCTGGCAATTTGCAAATAAGTTGTTGCACAAACCCCACATCATCCCAGTTAGGAGCGTACAGGTTCACTAGTAGAACAGGTGTATGGAAAAGTTGACCAGAGACTATAACATAACGGCCTTGTGAATCAGATATAACATTAGAGGGGGTAAACTGAATTTTCTTATGTAGTATTATTGCTGTTCCTCTTGCTTTAGAATTGAACCCGGAGTGAAAGATTTGCCCTACCCATTGTTTTTTTAAACGTAGTTGATCCGAATTACGTAGGTGAGTTTCTTGAAGAAAAATAATATCAGCTTTTAAATTTTTAAGGTGAGTGAATATTTTAGATCTCTTAACTGGACTGTTGAGCCCTTTAACATTCCATGATGTAAACCTGATCGTTGACCGCCCGCCTCCACCCTGTAAACTGTTAGTCATAGCCACACAGCAAAGTTATGAATGTAGTGTTCATGACTCGTTTTGTTCATATATAACCGTGTACATGTCACAACTCCCTTCCTCAACAGAAAAACCGTAATAAAATCCCAAACATTGACAGTAAATATAGAAAAGAAAAAAGGTCCAGCCATTAGCCCCATGATCCCCAGAACATTCCTTTTCTCTGCCAAACTGGCAGCACGCAGGATTCGTCCCCTTTCTGAACACTTCCAACAATTCACCTTAATCATCTACACTTTGCTTTCGAGATCTCCTGAATATTAATTAAACCAATAAACTCCAAACATTAATCAATGTCCAGTATTCCGCCATATGAAATAACATTCAAACATGCCTTAGTAAAATAACAAATCCAAATGCCTTGAAATGGCAACGGTAAAAGTATGATAACGTTTGCTAGTCAAGAAGTATGCTACACTGAGTTAACCGTGCCTGTTACTTTACCCGACGTCATTGGATAGCAAGTGTTCAGCTAGCTCTCAAGCTCAGGACTAGTAGTGTTGGCCTTCCTCTCAATCTTCCGAGCGTAAAACGTCTCAGCGGCCGATGGTGTCTCAAACATCAGCGTTTCCCCTCCATATGTCACTCTTAGGCGCGCAGGGTAGAGAAGCCTGAATTGAATGCCCTTCTGATACAGAGCTGATTTGACGGTCTTGTAAGCCGCACGTTTCCTAGAGAGGTTGGCACTAAGGTCAGGATATAGCCTCAATGTATGCCCCTTATACTGCATCGCGTTCTGCCTAGCCCAGCGTAGTGCTCTCTCCCGGTGTTGTACCCGATTCAGCACCCCCGTCAGAATATGCACCCCCTTGACGCACCACTCGCAGTTCGCCTAAACGAACGCAGGGAAAAATACTATACTACGATTTCATTATTTGTGAAAGAGATGGAAGAGAAGAACACAAGTGATTACAGTCTTTAGAACTGTTCTAAAGAGTACAAACAACCGATGTTTTTCTATGCACCCCCTTGACGCACCACTCGCTTGATCGAAAAGGAAAGCAGTTCGCCTAAATAAACGCATGGAAAAATACTATAGCCTACTACGATTTCATTATTTGTGAAAGAGATGGAAGAGAAGAACACAAGTGATTACAGTCTTTAGAACTGTTCTAAAGAGTACAAACAACCGATGTTTTTCTTCCAAAAGCCTCGGATAATAGCGAACGCAAAAGAACACCTTTTTGTTCTGTGGAAATATATAGCCTACCCCAGCCATGACTACAAAATGAATTAATGTAATTTTGAATGAGCAAGTTGAATGAATTTGACACGGTGTTTCACAAGACTAAATAACGAAATGCAGTTTAGTATCTAACAGGAAGTGCAAATAAGCAGAAAGTGCAGAATATGTGCATATGAATGGCAGTGGTATATACATAATGAGATAGTATAAGATACAGTATGATACAGTACTCTGTTTACTCATACTAGTCCCATGTCTGTACTCTGAAAAGCATTTGATGATCGGATCAACAGAATTCTTTTAAAGGGGGGGTGCATATCACGACAGGCCTATTTTCACACCAGTCAGAATAAGCACCCCCCTGTTCAATTCTACTAGGAAGGTGTCACATGCATGAAACTCACTGTGCTTACTCATACTAGTCCCATGTATGTACTCTGAAAAGCATTTGATGATCGGATCAACAGAATTATTTTAAAGGAGGGGGTGCATATCACGACAGGCCTATTTTCACACCAGTCAGAATAAGCACCCCCTGTTCAATTCTACTAGGAAGGTGTCACATGCATGAAACTCACTGTGCTTACTCATACTAGTCCCATGTATGTACTCTGAAAAGCATTTGATGATCGGATCAACAGAATTATTTTAAAGGAGGGGGTGCATATCACGACAGGCCTATTTTCACACCAGTCAGAATAAGCACCCCCTGTTCAATTCTACTAGGAAGGTGTCACATGCATGAAACTCACTGTGCTTACTCATACTAGTCCCATGTATGTACTCTGAAAAGCATTTGATGATCGGATCAACAGAATTATTTAAAAGGAGGGGGTGCATATCACGACAGGCCTATTTTCACACCAGTCAGAATAAGCACCCCCTGTTCAATTCTACTAGGAAGGTGTCACATGCATGAAACTCACTCTGCTTACTCATACTAGTCCCTTGGCTGTACTCTGAAAAGCATTTGATGTTGGAGTCAACAGAATTATTTTAAGGGGGGTGCTTATTCTGACCGGTGTGAAAATAGGCCTGTCGTGATATGCACCCCCCCCCTTTAA
>NW_027666938.1:40000-42500 GCF_963457725.1 Sprattus sprattus | reverse complement strand
AGACAATAGTGCCCTAGCTTCCTCTGTGTCTTCATAGCTATGACGTCCATGCAGACAATAGTGCCCTAGCTTCCTCTGTGTTTCATAGCTATGATGTCCATACAGTCAATAGTGCCCTAGCTTCCTCTGTGTTTCATAGCTATGATGTCCATACAGTCAATAGTGCCCTAGCTTCCTCTGTGTCTTCATAGCTATGACGTCCATACAGACAATAGTGCCCTAGCTTCCTCTGTGTTTCATAGCTATGATGTCCATACAGTCAATAGTGCCCTAGCTTCCTCTGTGTCTTCATAGCTATGACGTCCATACAGACAATAGTGCCCTAGCTTCCTCTTATAGCTAGTGCATGGGTCCATACAGTCAATAGTGCCCTAGCTTCCTCTGTGTCTTCATAGCTATGACGTCCATACAGACAATAGTGCCCTAGCTTCCTCTTATAGCTAGTGCATGGGTCCATACAGTCAATAGTGCCCTAGCTTCCTCTGTGTCTTCATAGCTATGACGTCCATACAGACAATAGTGCCCTAGCTTCCTCTTATAGCTAGTGCATGGGTCCATACAGTCAATAGTGCCCTAGCTTCCTCTTATAGCTAGTGCATGGGTCCATACAGTCAATAGTGCCCTAGCTTCCTCTTATAGCTAGTGCATGGGTCCATACAGTCAATAGTGCCCTAGCTTCCTCTTATAGCTAGTGCATGGGTCCATACAGTCAATAGTGCCCTAGCTTCCTCTTATAGCTAGTGCATGGGTCCATACAGTCAATAGTGCCCTAGCTTCCTCTTATAGCTAGTGCATGGGTCCATACAGTCAATAGTGCCCTAGCTTCCTCTTATAGCTAGTGCATGGGTCCATACAGTCAATAGTGCCCTAGCTTCCTCTTATAGCTAGTGCATGGGTCCATACAGTCAATAGTGCCCTAGCTTCCTCTTATAGCTAGTGCATGGGTCCATACAGTCAATAGTGCCCTAGCTTCCTCTTAGAGCTAGTGCATGGGTCCATACAGTCAATAGTGCCCTAGCTTCCTCTTATAGCTAGTGCATGGGTCCATACAGTCAATAGTGCCCTAGCTTCCTCTTATAGCTAGTGCATGGGTCCATACAGTCAATAGTGCCCTAGCTTCCTCTTATAGCTAGTGCATGGGTCCATACAGTCAATAGTGCCCTAGCTTCCTCTTATAGCTAGTGCATGGGTCCATACAGTCAATACTACCCTAGCTTCCTCTTATAGCTAGTGCATGGGTCCATACAGTCAATAGTGCCCTAGCTTCCTCTTATAGCTAGTGCATGGGTCCATACAGTCAATAGTGCCCTAGCTTCCTCTTATAGCTAGTGCATGGGTCCATACAGTCAATAGTGCCCTAGCTTCCTCTTATAGCTAGTGCATGGGTCCATACAGTCAATAGTGCCCTAGCTTCCTCTGTGTCTTCATAGCTATGATGTCCATATGACGCTTCCTCTTATAGCTAGCGCATGGGTCCATACAGTCAATAGTGCCCTAGCTTCCTCTTATAGCTAGTGCATGGGTCCATACAGTCAATACTACCCTAGCTTCCTCTTATAGCTAGTGCATGGGTCCATACAGTCAATAGTGCCCTAGCTTCCTCTGTGTTTTCATCGCATTGACGTCCATACAGACAATAGTGCCCTAGCTTCCTCTTAGAGCTAGTGCATGGGTCCATGCAGACAATAGTGCCCTAGCTTCCTCTTATAGCTAGTGCATGGGTCCAGGTGTGAGGTGGTGCCATAAAGCATTCCATAGTTCTCACGAGAGGTCTCGCACCCTGCATCCAAGAGTGTCATACCAGTGCAATACCAGGTGCACCAGGCCTGCACAAGCACAGACACACACACACACACACACACACACCAAGCGTGCTGTTACAGTGGCACAGACGCCATTCTCTGTATTACAGTCTGTGTACCACCAAAAGGATTTTGAAGGTGTTTATTTTAAGGTAAAATTGTTAGCATAATTTTACTTTAACAACAGACGCACACTCACACACATACAAACTCAAATATCAACCCATTAGACATCAATACACACACACACACACACACACACACACACACACACACACACACACACACACACACACACACACACACACACACACCTACATGCACTCTCTCCATCTGTTTCCATCTGCTGTTGCTGTGGTCTTGGAGAGCTGAGAAAATGTAGTGGTTGTCATGGTCACTGTTACGACCCGGCTCGTGAGCCGCAACATAAATTGGAGACAGACCACAGAGTTCTACAAAAATAGCATTTATTATCTATAACACACAAACATAGAGTAAAATATATAGTGCCAAGCACCAGCCTCCGAAGCATGGTGTAAATGCAAGGCCTCCCTCTGAGGGTGAACCTCATGGCTTTTATCCACACCTCCCCAGGTGTGGACAATCAGGCTAATTATGCCCATTCACCACCTAAAAGCTGTTGCACTGCCACTGCAAAGCCAGTAGGGGTGTAGAGGGGCGTAACACTTCCCCCCTTA
>NW_027666939.1:0-1000 GCF_963457725.1 Sprattus sprattus | reverse complement strand
TCTTTCCCTCTGTCTGTCTCTGTCTGTCTGTCTCCTTTGCTGTCTGTCTCAGCGGTAGAGTAGTGTATGAATCCCAGCTATCTCTTTCTTTCGTCTTTTCATTCTCCTTCTTTCTCTCTCTCTCCCTCTCTCCCTGTCTGTCTCTTCTCTTCTCCTTGCTATCTCTCTCAGCAGTATAGCAGCGTATGAATCGCTATTCTCTCTCTATTTTTCTCCGTTTCTCTCTTACTCTCTTCTTCTCTCTCTCTCTCTCTCTCTCTCTCTCAGCAGTATAGTACTGGATGAAGCGCGGAGGTCTGGGTAAAGCACTGACTGAACCCTCTCAGCAGTATAGTACTGAGTGAACCGCTGAGGTAAAGCACTGAACCCTCTCAGCAGTATAGTACTGAGTGAACCGCTGAGGTCTGGGTAAAGCACTGAACCCAGTGGGATGCCTTGGGGAGCCTTGAGGAGGTGATGACAGCTCTGTCGATGGAGAGAAATCGTTAGTGAACACAGTGCGTCTCTGATCACCCACTAAAATGGCTAAATTACGCTAAATTGTGTTAGAGCCAACACCCTCCACCCCACCCTGCCCCGTCCCGCCCTAGACACCCCCACGTCCTTCCGGTTACTTCACTGACTCGGTATCCACTTTAAAGGGAGGTTCAGTGACAGCAGGGGAGAGAGGAGAGGAGAGGAGAGAGGAGAGGAGGGGAGAGAGGAGAGGAAGGGAGAGAGGAGAGGAGGGGAGAGAGGAGAGCAGGGGAGAGAGGAGAGGAGCGGAGAGGAGGAGAGGGAGGGAGAGAGGAGAGGAGCGGAGAGAGGAGAGGAAGGGAGAGAGGAGAGGAAGGGAGAGAGGAGAGGAGCGGAGAGAGGAGAGGAAGGGAGAGAGGAGAGGAAGGGAGAGAGGAGAGGAGGGGAGAGAGGAGAGCAGGGGAGAGAGGAGAGCAGGGGAGAGAGGAGAGGAAGGGAGAGAGGAGAGGAAGGAGAGAGGAGAGGAGGGGAGAGAGGAGAGGAG
>NW_027666941.1:0-36930 GCF_963457725.1 Sprattus sprattus | reverse complement strand
TCCAGATTTCTGCGTAGGGTAGTTTATCCTTGGCTGCTTTTACAGCCTTCTGTAATTGTTTGACTGCTGTATCTTTGCATTTTTGTTCCTTGTGATTGATTCCAAAAGCAAGTATGACTTTTTCCACTTTACAATGTATCACCGCCTTTCTGAGTATAGACTCCGCATGGGAGAAGTTTGCTCCCGGATAGCTGTCAATTTGTAAATCTCTGATCTCAAATGGTGGTATTCGGGAAAGATTGGAGTCACCAATGACTAGCCATTTCTTCCTAATTGTAACGCTCCAATCTACCATTTTCCTTGTGGTTTTTATGTGTCTAGTAGGTCTGCAGGTTGCAGTTGGTGTGGTCGGTGTGGTAAGTAGTGAAGACTGAGTGAGGTTTCGTCTTGTTAAGATTGGGGTAACCATTGGAGATGGAGTGGAGATACCCGTCCGGGTATGTCCGTGCACGTCCAGGCCAGCCGACCGGACTGGTGTAAGTCTGCACCGGCTAGTTATTTTCCGTTGTGTGGTGATTGGTGCGATTCGTATTGCTTTGATTGCGTCTGTGAGTGTATTACTTTCTGCTAAGTTATGTGGTATTTCGTTGTGTAATGTTTGTTCTTCTGTCTGTTCCAGGAGGTTATGGCTCGCTGGATCCAGGTCGATTATGTGAGTCGGTTCCAACTCAGAAAGTAATGGCTGTGGGTCTGGTTGTTGAAGCTGTAACAGTTCCTCAGGTTGTGTTGTTTTTTCTTTGCAGGTAGTACTCTGCTGGGATAAACATGGTGTAATTTCCATGTTCACATCAACTTGGACGCAGGGGTTAGTACGTGGCCGAGGTCGGTCTTTCTTTGTCCTCGCCTCCAATGGTCCTGATGAATTACCAGGTTGGAAGATCGAGGAAAGTCCCGGCGAAGCAGGGACGGAGTGACAATGTTGATTAATAGTCCTAATTGTTATTGGTATTTCTGGGGATTTTTCAAGTTGTGGGTCAATGGCTGGTGTTACATTAATCTCAGTTAAAAGCCCGTGTTCGGCCACAATCAGTGCTTCTGTTTGTTTCAGTGTGTCAGTGGTGAGTCTTCGTCCTAAATGGCGTTTAGCCCATCGTTCCGCGAGTTGGAATGCCACTCGCCAGTTTTCATCCAACAAAGGGATAAGCTCTTCCACAGATCGTCCAATTCCCAGTACGTAATGGTCTCTTAAGATAATTTTTGTGGTGTGAAGCCAATTCTTTGCATTGCCCCTAAGGAGCTCCTGTGTTGCGTCAGTGGGTTGGGCTGGTCTGATAGTATAGGATAAATAATCCTCCAGTTTTTTAAAGGTAAGTGGGTCTGCATCATCCGCGGTAATGTTGTGCATATGGTGAGTGAAGCGGATTAATTTTAAGATTGTTTTAGCCGTGGCCCTCAATTGGGGGCTGGCTGCCTTTTTTAAAGTCGGTTGTGGAGTCCAATTTCTATTTCCCCTCTGGGGTGGCGGTGGAGCGAGTCTCTGTTGTCCCCGTGCGGGTCCACGGACCCTGTCCGCGTAGGTTACGTTGGCGTTAGTGGGGTTATCAGTCCTTGCTTGCTCATATCGGTTGTTTCGCCCATATGGAAGATGAGCTGTGCTGTTTCGCTCATGTGGAAGATGAGCTGTGTTGTAAAATTCTCGGTCCTGCTCATTTGGAAGATGAGCCGTGTTGTTTCGCTCATGTGGAAGATGAGCTGTGTTGTAAAATTCTCGTTTCTGTGTCCTATTTGTGGATTGAAAATGAAAATCACGGCGGTCCGCACTACGTGAATAGTAGGCCACATCGCCATGATGGTATTTGTTCATGTCTCTGTTTAGGTAGTGTCTGTCTCTGTTTAGGTAGTTTCTGTCTCTGTTTAGGTAGTTTGTGTCTCTGTTTAGGTAGTTTCTGTCTCTGTTTAGGTAGTTGTCGTCTCTGTTTAGGTAGTTGTCGTCTCTGTTTAGGTAGTTTCTGTCTCTTTGTCTTGCCATGCCATCTGAAAAATCATCATTGTGCCTAGATGGATGGAGATCAATTTTTCTGCGAGGAAAAAGTCGTCCTCTCCTGTAATGGACTTCTGTCCAGTTTTGTTCACTCATTTTTTGCAAAAAAGGCAAAAAGGTGACAAGAGAAAAAAAATATTTTTAAATGAATGGATCCTTGTTGTAAAATCTAACTAGAGTGCGCAACGTTTCGACAACAAATGTGTCTTCTTCAGGCTTTCTAGTTAGAATAGAGTAAATGTGTTTGATGTTCACTGTTCAGTGGTTGCAGAGCAAATGGCTCTGCCCCTGTGTGCTCAGCCTTAAATAGGTTTAACTCCACCCACTAGAAGCATGATGCTTTCCGGTTGTGGAGTGAGAATATTATGCCCTGTTTGTCAAAAGGTGAGTCATTGTTAAATTGTGTTATATTTATATGCATAAAGATTTTGTAAACAGGATTTGTGTTTTTTTTGGTTAGGAAATTTATGTAAAGAAATATTGTTTTTAGGTTGTTTAAGTAAGTATGGTATACATTGTGTGTCTCAAGGTGATTTGACTGTAGACATGTCGTCTTTGTGTGAAAAAGGATTTTTAAATCATGGCTTGTGTTAAGCATTATGTATTTTGAGTGAAGTATATTTTAGATGGAATGGAGATATATGTCTGGGCATGTCTGGATATACATTTAATGTCTTAAGGTATTGTTTTCAGATGGTGTAGGTAAGTAAAGCAGAAATTGTCTGTCTAACAGTGTTTGAGATGTGAGTATGTTATCCTTGTGTGAATAAAGATTTTTTTATATCCCACACTTGTATTGTTTTTTATATAAAGCCTTTGTTTTAAGGCTGAATATGAAGGGGTAGAGTGAACACAGAACGAGATAGGGAGGCACTGGCGTGTTAGGGGAAAAAAGAACCCTGTCCAGTCCAGGAAAATGCAGATAAGTACTAAACCGTAGAGGGGGTCTAAGGTTATGGTTAGGATTAGGGTAAGATGGGGGCGTAGGGTAAGATGGGGACTTGAGGTTATGGTTAGGATTAGGGTAAGATGGGGGCATGAAGTTATGGTTAGGAAATGGGGGGGGGGGGGGGGGCCTTATGGTTAGGAATGGGGTAGCTTGGGTTATGGTTAGGAAAGGAATAGAGTTGGAAAAATAATAGACTCTAGGTTGTTCCTCAAAATGCATCCCGAGGACCAGATCAGGTTGGGCACTGGCCATCCCTAATGTCTCGTAATGAAGTGTTCCTCTAGGCCTCATTTAAACCTCTTGGGAATAAGGAGTCAAGTCTTTGGATCCACCGTCTTTCAAATGATAGTCTCATACCAATGGTCCAAGAGAAACTACTTTGTAGTCCCGAGATCTGTAGAGAAGACAGATTGTGTTTTAAGAAATGATCGACCAAATGTGTTTGTATTTCTTTTTTGTTTTTAATGTTGTGTATGTGTTGATACAACCGGGTGACTATTGAGTTTTTTGTTTGTCCTACATATTGTGTCTTGCATTTTTTGCAAGTGATTAAATAAATACAGTTTGTGGTTTGTGAGTTAATAGTTTGTTCTATTTTGTACACATATTTTGTGTGTTGATTAGTGACCCATAATTTTTGTTGGAACATCTTATGTTGTGTTTTGGATTTTTGTTGGTTTAATGGAGGCAATTTACTTTTAACCAATAAATCCTTGAGATTTTTATTTCTTCTGTACGCAGCAATGACTGAATGGTTTTGCAGATGAGGAGTGTTTAAAAGGAATTTTTCAAAGTTAGTTTTTGTTAGTCTATTGAGTTGTATGGTAGTTTTAGAGAAAGTGGATACGAATGGGATGATTGTATGTTCTGTATTTGGTCTTATTTTAGTTTCCAGGAATGTCCGCAGTGCCGTTCGGAGGAAGGAACGAGAGTAGCCTCTCTTTGTCAGAGACAAGAAAAGAATTTGTGTGGCCTTATAGAATTGTTCTTTATCAGAACAAATTCTGTGGTATCTTAATAATTGAGATTTAACAATCCCCCTGTATGTGTGTTTTGGATGGTAACTTGATTTAAATAAAAGTGAGTGTGTGTCTGTGTCCTTGAAGTAGATTTTTGTGTCCAGCTGGTTGGTCTTTTGCCATCTTGGTCCTTTGTATGTAACTGTGTCCAGAAAATTGACCTCTGAGTCATGAAGTACATGTTTTATTGTTATTGATTTTGTGTGTGTATTCAAATGGTTTGCAAAGTCCAGGAAATCCTCTTTAGAATAGGTCCACACGCCCCAAATGTCGTCCAGGAAGCGGAAATAATGTAGAGGCCTGTGTGGAGCGGCCTTCAATGCTAATTCCTCCCAATTAGCCATAAAAATGTTAGCGTAGGAAGGAGCAAAACGTTTACCCATGGCCGTGCCTTTTACTTGTAAATAAAAGTGGGAATCAAATTCAAAATCATTTCTGGTGAGGCTAATTTCTAATAATTGCAAAAGATATGTATCCGGTCTGTCCTTCTGTGGGTATTTAAGAAGCCATTTTTGTATTGCTTTAAGACCTAATTCGGTCTCTATGTTGGTATATAAACTATCGATGTCAATTGTGAATAAGAATGCTGTCTGGGGAACTAAGATCTGGTTTATTTTTTCTATGAAGTGGTAAGTATCTTTTAAGTAGCTAGAGTGTTTTTGTGAGATTGGATTTAAGTAGTATTCAATATATTCCGCAATATGATATGTCTCACTCCCACAGTCAGATACAATAGGTCTTCCTGGTGGAATTTGACCTGGTATACTCCAACTCGCCGCATCCTTATGAATTTTTGGCAGTAAATAAAATAATCTTGGTCTCGGTGTGTCGTTTCCCATCAGATATTGTTTTTGTTTTTTATTCAGATATCCCTCATTGACTAATTTATCCAGTATGTTTTTAACCATTACCACTGTATCTAAATAAATCGGTTTCTGCAATTTTATATAGTGATCCAAATTGTTCAGTTGTCGAAGAGCCTCCCAGGTGTATTGTTCCCTATCTAAAATTACAATGGCATTACCCTTGTCTGCGGGCTTTATGACTATGTGGTTATTATTTTTCAATTGTTTTAAGGCCTCTAATTCTCCCCTATCCAAATTCGATTTAATGTTTGTCTCCCAATTTAAATTTTCATGAGCATAAATATCTGCTGCTACAATTTTCCTAATTGGTGGTGGTAGTTGATTAAATTTAGGTGTCCAATCTGATTTGGGGGTAAAGGGAATTTGGGGCGTTTTCTTCTTCCCTTCAAAATAGCTTTCCAATTTTAATCTTCGGTGGTATACCTGTAGGTCCCATTTTACTATTTGTTTTTGTTTTTTTATTGAGTGAGCTGTCGGGATGAAGGTGAGTCCCTTGTTCAATAGTGATATCTGGGTTATGGTAGGTTTAAATTTTTGGGATAAGTTGACCACAGTTTTAAGCCCCTTCTCGATATCGAGATTTATGGGGCTATGCAGTTTAACTCCCCAATCCAATGTTGAAGCATAGCCTTTGCTGTGTCCGCTGTCCAGTGCACTTGGTCCTCGTCTACTTCAAAATCCGTATGAGCTAACGGTGAGATGTGTCCTGTGTGTTCACGTATGTGTCTATTTAGATTTTCTAATATTTCGTGTTGTTCTACGGGGAGGTCAGATGAGAAATTTATTTGTGGGATCCAGATTTCTGCGTAGGGTAGTTTATCCTTGGCTGCTTTTACAGCCTTCTGTAATTGTTTGACTGCTGTATCTTTGCATTTTTGTTCCTTGTGATTGATTCCAAAAGCAAGTATGACTTTTTCCACTTTACAATGTATCACCGCCTTTCTGAGTATAGACTCCGCATGGGAGAAGTTTGCTCCCGGATAGCTGTCAATTTGTAAATCTCTGATCTCAAATGGTGGTATTCGGGAAAGATTGGAGTCACCAATGACTAGCCATTTCTTCCTAATTGTAACGCTCCAATCTACCATTTTCCTTGTGGTTTTTATGTGTCTAGTAGGTCTGCAGGTTGCAGTTGGTGTGGTCGGTGTGGTAAGTAGTGAAGACTGAGTGAGGTTTCGTCTTGTTAAGATTGGGGTAACCATTGGAGATGGAGTGGAGATACCCGTCCGGGTATGTCCGTGCACGTCCAGGCCAGCCGACCGGACTGGTGTAAGTCTGCACCGGCTAGTTATTTTCCGTTGTGTGGTGATTGGTGCGATTCGTATTGCTTTGATTGCGTCTGTGAGTGTATTACTTTCTGCTAAGTTATGTGGTATTTCGTTGTGTAATGTTTGTTCTTCTGTCTGTTCCAGGAGGTTATGGCTCGCTGGATCCAGGTCGATTATGTGAGTCGGTTCCAACTCAGAAAGTAATGGCTGTGGGTCTGGTTGTTGAAGCTGTAACAGTTCCTCAGGTTGTGTTGTTTTTTCTTTGCAGGTAGTACTCTGCTGGGATAAACATGGTGTAATTTCCATGTTCACATCAACTTGGACGCAGGGGTTAGTACGTGGCCGAGGTCGGTCTTTCTTTGTCCTCGCCTCCAATGGTCCTGATGAATTACCAGGTTGGAAGATCGAGGAAAGTCCCGGCGAAGCAGGGACGGAGTGACAATGTTGATTAATAGTCCTAATTGTTATTGGTATTTCTGGGGATTTTTCAAGTTGTGGGTCAATGGCTGGTGTTACATTAATCTCAGTTAAAAGCCCGTGTTCGGCCACAATCAGTGCTTCTGTTTGTTTCAGTGTGTCAGTGGTGAGTCTTCGTCCTAAATGGCGTTTAGCCCATCGTTCCGCGAGTTGGAATGCCACTCGCCAGTTTTCATCCAACAAAGGGATAAGCTCTTCCACAGATCGTCCAATTCCCAGTACGTAATGGTCTCTTAAGATAATTTTTGTGGTGTGAAGCCAATTCTTTGCATTGCCCCTAAGGAGCTCCTGTGTTGCGTCAGTGGGTTGGGCTGGTCTGATAGTATAGGATAAATAATCCTCCAGTTTTTTAAAGGTAAGTGGGTCTGCATCATCCGCGGTAATGTTGTGCATATGGTGAGTGAAGCGGATTAATTTTAAGATTGTTTTAGCCGTGGCCCTCAATTGGGGGCTGGCTGCCTTTTTTAAAGTCGGTTGTGGAGTCCAATTTCTATTTCCCCTCTGGGGTGGCGGTGGAGCGAGTCTCTGTTGTCCCCGTGCGGGTCCACGGACCCTGTCCGCGTAGGTTACGTTGGCGTTAGTGGGGTTATCAGTCCTTGCTTGCTCATATCGGTTGTTTCGCCCATATGGAAGATGAGCTGTGCTGTTTCGCTCATGTGGAAGATGAGCTGTGTTGTAAAATTCTCGGTCCTGCTCATTTGGAAGATGAGCCGTGTTGTTTCGCTCATGTGGAAGATGAGCTGTGTTGTAAAATTCTCGTTTCTGTGTCCTATTTGTGGATTGAAAATGAAAATCACGGCGGTCCGCACTACGTGAATAGTAGGCCACATCGCCATGATGGTATTTGTTCATGTCTCTGTTTAGGTAGTGTCTGTCTCTGTTTAGGTAGTTTCTGTCTCTGTTTAGGTAGTTTGTGTCTCTGTTTAGGTAGTTTCTGTCTCTGTTTAGGTAGTTGTCGTCTCTGTTTAGGTAGTTGTCGTCTCTGTTTAGGTAGTTTCTGTCTCTTTGTCTTGCCATGCCATCTGAAAAATCATCATTGTGCCTAGATGGATGGAGATCAATTTTTCTGCGAGGAAAAAGTCGTCCTCTCCTGTAATGGACTTCTGTCCAGTTTTGTTCACTCATTTTTTGCAAAAAAGGCAAAAAGGTGACAAGAGAAAAAAAATATTTTTAAATGAATGGATCCTTGTTGTAAAATCTAACTAGAGTGCGCAACGTTTCGACAACAAATGTGTCTTCTTCAGGCTTTCTAGTTAGAATAGAGTAAATGTGTTTGATGTTCACTGTTCAGTGGTTGCAGAGCAAATGGCTCTGCCCCTGTGTGCTCAGCCTTAAATAGGTTTAACTCCACCCACTAGAAGCATGATGCTTTCCGGTTGTGGAGTGAGAATATTATGCCCTGTTTGTCAAAAGGTGAGTCATTGTTAAATTGTGTTATATTTATATGCATAAAGATTTTGTAAACAGGATTTGTGTTTTTTTTGGTTAGGAAATTTATGTAAAGAAATATTGTTTTTAGGTTGTTTAAGTAAGTATGGTATACATTGTGTGTCTCAAGGTGATTTGACTGTAGACATGTCGTCTTTGTGTGAAAAAGGATTTTTAAATCATGGCTTGTGTTAAGCATTATGTATTTTGAGTGAAGTATATTTTAGATGGAATGGAGATATATGTCTGGGCATGTCTGGATATACATTTAATGTCTTAAGGTATTGTTTTCAGATGGTGTAGGTAAGTAAAGCAGAAATTGTCTGTCTAACAGTGTTTGAGATGTGAGTATGTTATCCTTGTGTGAATAAAGATTTTTTTATATCCCACACTTGTATTGTTTTTTATATAAAGCCTTTGTTTTAAGGCTGAATATGAAGGGGTAGAGTGAACACAGAACGAGATAGGGAGGCACTGGCGTGTTAGGGGAAAAAAGAACCCTGTCCAGTCCAGGAAAATGCAGATAAGTACTAAACCGTAGAGGGGGTCTAAGGTTATGGTTAGGATTAGGGTAAGATGGGGGCGTAGGGTAAGATGGGGACTTGAGGTTATGGTTAGGATTAGGGTAAGATGGGGGCATGAAGTTATGGTTAGGAAATGGGGGGGGGGGGGGGGGCCTTATGGTTAGGAATGGGGTAGCTTGGGTTATGGTTAGGAAAGGAATAGAGTTGGAAAAATAATAGACTCTAGGTTGTTCCTCAAAATGCATCCCGAGGACCAGATCAGGTTGGGCACTGGCCATCCCTAATGTCTCGTAATGAAGTGTTCCTCTAGGCCTCATTTAAACCTCTTGGGAATAAGGAGTCAAGTCTTTGGATCCACCGTCTTTCAAATGATAGTCTCATACCAATGGTCCAAGAGAAACTACTTTGTAGTCCCGAGATCTGTAGAGAAGACAGATTGTGTTTTAAGAAATGATCGACCAAATGTGTTTGTATTTCTTTTTTGTTTTTAATGTTGTGTATGTGTTGATACAACCGGGTGACTATTGAGTTTTTTGTTTGTCCTACATATTGTGTCTTGCATTTTTTGCAAGTGATTAAATAAATACAGTTTGTGGTTTGTGAGTTAATAGTTTGTTCTATTTTGTACACATATTTTGTGTGTTGATTAGTGACCCATAATTTTTGTTGGAACATCTTATGTTGTGTTTTGGATTTTTGTTGGTTTAATGGAGGCAATTTACTTTTAACCAATAAATCCTTGAGATTTTTATTTCTTCTGTACGCAGCAATGACTGAATGGTTTTGCAGATGAGGAGTGTTTAAAAGGAATTTTTCAAAGTTAGTTTTTGTTAGTCTATTGAGTTGTATGGTAGTTTTAGAGAAAGTGGATACGAATGGGATGATTGTATGTTCTGTATTTGGTCTTATTTTAGTTTCCAGGAATGTCCGCAGTGCCGTTCGGAGGAAGGAACGAGAGTAGCCTCTCTTTGTCAGAGACAAGAAAAGAATTTGTGTGGCCTTATAGAATTGTTCTTTATCAGAACAAATTCTGTGGTATCTTAATAATTGAGATTTAACAATCCCCCTGTATGTGTGTTTTGGATGGTAACTTGATTTAAATAAAAGTGAGTGTGTGTCTGTGTCCTTGAAGTAGATTTTTGTGTCCAGCTGGTTGGTCTTTTGCCATCTTGGTCCTTTGTATGTAACTGTGTCCAGAAAATTGACCTCTGAGTCATGAAGTACATGTTTTATTGTTATTGATTTTGTGTGTGTATTCAAATGGTTTGCAAAGTCCAGGAAATCCTCTTTAGAATAGGTCCACACGCCCCAAATGTCGTCCAGGAAGCGGAAATAATGTAGAGGCCTGTGTGGAGCGGCCTTCAATGCTAATTCCTCCCAATTAGCCATAAAAATGTTAGCGTAGGAAGGAGCAAAACGTTTACCCATGGCCGTGCCTTTTACTTGTAAATAAAAGTGGGAATCAAATTCAAAATCATTTCTGGTGAGGCTAATTTCTAATAATTGCAAAAGATATGTATCCGGTCTGTCCTTCTGTGGGTATTTAAGAAGCCATTTTTGTATTGCTTTAAGACCTAATTCGGTCTCTATGTTGGTATATAAACTATCGATGTCAATTGTGAATAAGAATGCTGTCTGGGGAACTAAGATCTGGTTTATTTTTTCTATGAAGTGGTAAGTATCTTTTAAGTAGCTAGAGTGTTTTTGTGAGATTGGATTTAAGTAGTATTCAATATATTCCGCAATATGATATGTCTCACTCCCACAGTCAGATACAATAGGTCTTCCTGGTGGAATTTGACCTGGTATACTCCAACTCGCCGCATCCTTATGAATTTTTGGCAGTAAATAAAATAATCTTGGTCTCGGTGTGTCGTTTCCCATCAGATATTGTTTTTGTTTTTTATTCAGATATCCCTCATTGACTAATTTATCCAGTATGTTTTTAACCATTACCACTGTATCTAAATAAATCGGTTTCTGCAATTTTATATAGTGATCCAAATTGTTCAGTTGTCGAAGAGCCTCCCAGGTGTATTGTTCCCTATCTAAAATTACAATGGCATTACCCTTGTCTGCGGGCTTTATGACTATGTGGTTATTATTTTTCAATTGTTTTAAGGCCTCTAATTCTCCCCTATCCAAATTCGATTTAATGTTTGTCTCCCAATTTAAATTTTCATGAGCATAAATATCTGCTGCTACAATTTTCCTAATTGGTGGTGGTAGTTGATTAAATTTAGGTGTCCAATCTGATTTGGGGGTAAAGGGAATTTGGGGCGTTTTCTTCTTCCCTTCAAAATAGCTTTCCAATTTTAATCTTCGGTGGTATACCTGTAGGTCCCATTTTACTATTTGTTTTTGTTTTTTTATTGAGTGAGCTGTCGGGATGAAGGTGAGTCCCTTGTTCAATAGTGATATCTGGGTTATGGTAGGTTTAAATTTTTGGGATAAGTTGACCACAGTTTTAAGCCCCTTCTCGATATCGAGATTTATGGGGCTATGCAGTTTAACTCCCCAATCCAATGTTGAAGCATAGCCTTTGCTGTGTCCGCTGTCCAGTGCACTTGGTCCTCGTCTACTTCAAAATCCGTATGAGCTAACGGTGAGATGTGTCCTGTGTGTTCACGTATGTGTCTATTTAGATTTTCTAATATTTCGTGTTGTTCTACGGGGAGGTCAGATGAGAAATTTATTTGTGGGATCCAGATTTCTGCGTAGGGTAGTTTATCCTTGGCTGCTTTTACAGCCTTCTGTAATTGTTTGACTGCTGTATCTTTGCATTTTTGTTCCTTGTGATTGATTCCAAAAGCAAGTATGACTTTTTCCACTTTACAATGTATCACCGCCTTTCTGAGTATAGACTCCGCATGGGAGAAGTTTGCTCCCGGATAGCTGTCAATTTGTAAATCTCTGATCTCAAATGGTGGTATTCGGGAAAGATTGGAGTCACCAATGACTAGCCATTTCTTCCTAATTGTAACGCTCCAATCTACCATTTTCCTTGTGGTTTTTATGTGTCTAGTAGGTCTGCAGGTTGCAGTTGGTGTGGTCGGTGTGGTAAGTAGTGAAGACTGAGTGAGGTTTCGTCTTGTTAAGATTGGGGTAACCATTGGAGATGGAGTGGAGATACCCGTCCGGGTATGTCCGTGCACGTCCAGGCCAGCCGACCGGACTGGTGTAAGTCTGCACCGGCTAGTTATTTTCCGTTGTGTGGTGATTGGTGCGATTCGTATTGCTTTGATTGCGTCTGTGAGTGTATTACTTTCTGCTAAGTTATGTGGTATTTCGTTGTGTAATGTTTGTTCTTCTGTCTGTTCCAGGAGGTTATGGCTCGCTGGATCCAGGTCGATTATGTGAGTCGGTTCCAACTCAGAAAGTAATGGCTGTGGGTCTGGTTGTTGAAGCTGTAACAGTTCCTCAGGTTGTGTTGTTTTTTCTTTGCAGGTAGTACTCTGCTGGGATAAACATGGTGTAATTTCCATGTTCACATCAACTTGGACGCAGGGGTTAGTACGTGGCCGAGGTCGGTCTTTCTTTGTCCTCGCCTCCAATGGTCCTGATGAATTACCAGGTTGGAAGATCGAGGAAAGTCCCGGCGAAGCAGGGACGGAGTGACAATGTTGATTAATAGTCCTAATTGTTATTGGTATTTCTGGGGATTTTTCAAGTTGTGGGTCAATGGCTGGTGTTACATTAATCTCAGTTAAAAGCCCGTGTTCGGCCACAATCAGTGCTTCTGTTTGTTTCAGTGTGTCAGTGGTGAGTCTTCGTCCTAAATGGCGTTTAGCCCATCGTTCCGCGAGTTGGAATGCCACTCGCCAGTTTTCATCCAACAAAGGGATAAGCTCTTCCACAGATCGTCCAATTCCCAGTACGTAATGGTCTCTTAAGATAATTTTTGTGGTGTGAAGCCAATTCTTTGCATTGCCCCTAAGGAGCTCCTGTGTTGCGTCAGTGGGTTGGGCTGGTCTGATAGTATAGGATAAATAATCCTCCAGTTTTTTAAAGGTAAGTGGGTCTGCATCATCCGCGGTAATGTTGTGCATATGGTGAGTGAAGCGGATTAATTTTAAGATTGTTTTAGCCGTGGCCCTCAATTGGGGGCTGGCTGCCTTTTTTAAAGTCGGTTGTGGAGTCCAATTTCTATTTCCCCTCTGGGGTGGCGGTGGAGCGAGTCTCTGTTGTCCCCGTGCGGGTCCACGGACCCTGTCCGCGTAGGTTACGTTGGCGTTAGTGGGGTTATCAGTCCTTGCTTGCTCATATCGGTTGTTTCGCCCATATGGAAGATGAGCTGTGCTGTTTCGCTCATGTGGAAGATGAGCTGTGTTGTAAAATTCTCGGTCCTGCTCATTTGGAAGATGAGCCGTGTTGTTTCGCTCATGTGGAAGATGAGCTGTGTTGTAAAATTCTCGTTTCTGTGTCCTATTTGTGGATTGAAAATGAAAATCACGGCGGTCCGCACTACGTGAATAGTAGGCCACATCGCCATGATGGTATTTGTTCATGTCTCTGTTTAGGTAGTGTCTGTCTCTGTTTAGGTAGTTTCTGTCTCTGTTTAGGTAGTTTGTGTCTCTGTTTAGGTAGTTTCTGTCTCTGTTTAGGTAGTTGTCGTCTCTGTTTAGGTAGTTGTCGTCTCTGTTTAGGTAGTTTCTGTCTCTTTGTCTTGCCATGCCATCTGAAAAATCATCATTGTGCCTAGATGGATGGAGATCAATTTTTCTGCGAGGAAAAAGTCGTCCTCTCCTGTAATGGACTTCTGTCCAGTTTTGTTCACTCATTTTTTGCAAAAAAGGCAAAAAGGTGACAAGAGAAAAAAAATATTTTTAAATGAATGGATCCTTGTTGTAAAATCTAACTAGAGTGCGCAACGTTTCGACAACAAATGTGTCTTCTTCAGGCTTTCTAGTTAGAATAGAGTAAATGTGTTTGATGTTCACTGTTCAGTGGTTGCAGAGCAAATGGCTCTGCCCCTGTGTGCTCAGCCTTAAATAGGTTTAACTCCACCCACTAGAAGCATGATGCTTTCCGGTTGTGGAGTGAGAATATTATGCCCTGTTTGTCAAAAGGTGAGTCATTGTTAAATTGTGTTATATTTATATGCATAAAGATTTTGTAAACAGGATTTGTGTTTTTTTTGGTTAGGAAATTTATGTAAAGAAATATTGTTTTTAGGTTGTTTAAGTAAGTATGGTATACATTGTGTGTCTCAAGGTGATTTGACTGTAGACATGTCGTCTTTGTGTGAAAAAGGATTTTTAAATCATGGCTTGTGTTAAGCATTATGTATTTTGAGTGAAGTATATTTTAGATGGAATGGAGATATATGTCTGGGCATGTCTGGATATACATTTAATGTCTTAAGGTATTGTTTTCAGATGGTGTAGGTAAGTAAAGCAGAAATTGTCTGTCTAACAGTGTTTGAGATGTGAGTATGTTATCCTTGTGTGAATAAAGATTTTTTTATATCCCACACTTGTATTGTTTTTTATATAAAGCCTTTGTTTTAAGGCTGAATATGAAGGGGTAGAGTGAACACAGAACGAGATAGGGAGGCACTGGCGTGTTAGGGGAAAAAAGAACCCTGTCCAGTCCAGGAAAATGCAGATAAGTACTAAACCGTAGAGGGGGTCTAAGGTTATGGTTAGGATTAGGGTAAGATGGGGGCGTAGGGTAAGATGGGGACTTGAGGTTATGGTTAGGATTAGGGTAAGATGGGGGCATGAAGTTATGGTTAGGAAATGGGGGGGGGGGGGGGGCCTTATGGTTAGGAATGGGGTAGCTTGGGTTATGGTTAGGAAAGGAATAGAGTTGGAAAAATAATAGACTCTAGGTTGTTCCTCAAAATGCATCCCGAGGACCAGATCAGGTTGGGCACTGGCCATCCCTAATGTCTCGTAATGAAGTGTTCCTCTAGGCCTCATTTAAACCTCTTGGGAATAAGGAGTCAAGTCTTTGGATCCACCGTCTTTCAAATGATAGTCTCATACCAATGGTCCAAGAGAAACTACTTTGTAGTCCCGAGATCTGTAGAGAAGACAGATTGTGTTTTAAGAAATGATCGACCAAATGTGTTTGTATTTCTTTTTTGTTTTTAATGTTGTGTATGTGTTGATACAACCGGGTGACTATTGAGTTTTTTGTTTGTCCTACATATTGTGTCTTGCATTTTTTGCAAGTGATTAAATAAATACAGTTTGTGGTTTGTGAGTTAATAGTTTGTTCTATTTTGTACACATATTTTGTGTGTTGATTAGTGACCCATAATTTTTGTTGGAACATCTTATGTTGTGTTTTGGATTTTTGTTGGTTTAATGGAGGCAATTTACTTTTAACCAATAAATCCTTGAGATTTTTATTTCTTCTGTACGCAGCAATGACTGAATGGTTTTGCAGATGAGGAGTGTTTAAAAGGAATTTTTCAAAGTTAGTTTTTGTTAGTCTATTGAGTTGTATGGTAGTTTTAGAGAAAGTGGATACGAATGGGATGATTGTATGTTCTGTATTTGGTCTTATTTTAGTTTCCAGGAATGTCCGCAGTGCCGTTCGGAGGAAGGAACGAGAGTAGCCTCTCTTTGTCAGAGACAAGAAAAGAATTTGTGTGGCCTTATAGAATTGTTCTTTATCAGAACAAATTCTGTGGTATCTTAATAATTGAGATTTAACAATCCCCCTGTATGTGTGTTTTGGATGGTAACTTGATTTAAATAAAAGTGAGTGTGTGTCTGTGTCCTTGAAGTAGATTTTTGTGTCCAGCTGGTTGGTCTTTTGCCATCTTGGTCCTTTGTATGTAACTGTGTCCAGAAAATTGACCTCTGAGTCATGAAGTACATGTTTTATTGTTATTGATTTTGTGTGTGTATTCAAATGGTTTGCAAAGTCCAGGAAATCCTCTTTAGAATAGGTCCACACGCCCCAAATGTCGTCCAGGAAGCGGAAATAATGTAGAGGCCTGTGTGGAGCGGCCTTCAATGCTAATTCCTCCCAATTAGCCATAAAAATGTTAGCGTAGGAAGGAGCAAAACGTTTACCCATGGCCGTGCCTTTTACTTGTAAATAAAAGTGGGAATCAAATTCAAAATCATTTCTGGTGAGGCTAATTTCTAATAATTGCAAAAGATATGTATCCGGTCTGTCCTTCTGTGGGTATTTAAGAAGCCATTTTTGTATTGCTTTAAGACCTAATTCGGTCTCTATGTTGGTATATAAACTATCGATGTCAATTGTGAATAAGAATGCTGTCTGGGGAACTAAGATCTGGTTTATTTTTTCTATGAAGTGGTAAGTATCTTTTAAGTAGCTAGAGTGTTTTTGTGAGATTGGATTTAAGTAGTATTCAATATATTCCGCAATATGATATGTCTCACTCCCACAGTCAGATACAATAGGTCTTCCTGGTGGAATTTGACCTGGTATACTCCAACTCGCCGCATCCTTATGAATTTTTGGCAGTAAATAAAATAATCTTGGTCTCGGTGTGTCGTTTCCCATCAGATATTGTTTTTGTTTTTTATTCAGATATCCCTCATTGACTAATTTATCCAGTATGTTTTTAACCATTACCACTGTATCTAAATAAATCGGTTTCTGCAATTTTATATAGTGATCCAAATTGTTCAGTTGTCGAAGAGCCTCCCAGGTGTATTGTTCCCTATCTAAAATTACAATGGCATTACCCTTGTCTGCGGGCTTTATGACTATGTGGTTATTATTTTTCAATTGTTTTAAGGCCTCTAATTCTCCCCTATCCAAATTCGATTTAATGTTTGTCTCCCAATTTAAATTTTCATGAGCATAAATATCTGCTGCTACAATTTTCCTAATTGGTGGTGGTAGTTGATTAAATTTAGGTGTCCAATCTGATTTGGGGGTAAAGGGAATTTGGGGCGTTTTCTTCTTCCCTTCAAAATAGCTTTCCAATTTTAATCTTCGGTGGTATACCTGTAGGTCCCATTTTACTATTTGTTTTTGTTTTTTTATTGAGTGAGCTGTCGGGATGAAGGTGAGTCCCTTGTTCAATAGTGATATCTGGGTTATGGTAGGTTTAAATTTTTGGGATAAGTTGACCACAGTTTTAAGCCCCTTCTCGATATCGAGATTTATGGGGCTATGCAGTTTAACTCCCCAATCCAATGTTGAAGCATAGCCTTTGCTGTGTCCGCTGTCCAGTGCACTTGGTCCTCGTCTACTTCAAAATCCGTATGAGCTAACGGTGAGATGTGTCCTGTGTGTTCACGTATGTGTCTATTTAGATTTTCTAATATTTCGTGTTGTTCTACGGGGAGGTCAGATGAGAAATTTATTTGTGGGATCCAGATTTCTGCGTAGGGTAGTTTATCCTTGGCTGCTTTTACAGCCTTCTGTAATTGTTTGACTGCTGTATCTTTGCATTTTTGTTCCTTGTGATTGATTCCAAAAGCAAGTATGACTTTTTCCACTTTACAATGTATCACCGCCTTTCTGAGTATAGACTCCGCATGGGAGAAGTTTGCTCCCGGATAGCTGTCAATTTGTAAATCTCTGATCTCAAATGGTGGTATTCGGGAAAGATTGGAGTCACCAATGACTAGCCATTTCTTCCTAATTGTAACGCTCCAATCTACCATTTTCCTTGTGGTTTTTATGTGTCTAGTAGGTCTGCAGGTTGCAGTTGGTGTGGTCGGTGTGGTAAGTAGTGAAGACTGAGTGAGGTTTCGTCTTGTTAAGATTGGGGTAACCATTGGAGATGGAGTGGAGATACCCGTCCGGGTATGTCCGTGCACGTCCAGGCCAGCCGACCGGACTGGTGTAAGTCTGCACCGGCTAGTTATTTTCCGTTGTGTGGTGATTGGTGCGATTCGTATTGCTTTGATTGCGTCTGTGAGTGTATTACTTTCTGCTAAGTTATGTGGTATTTCGTTGTGTAATGTTTGTTCTTCTGTCTGTTCCAGGAGGTTATGGCTCGCTGGATCCAGGTCGATTATGTGAGTCGGTTCCAACTCAGAAAGTAATGGCTGTGGGTCTGGTTGTTGAAGCTGTAACAGTTCCTCAGGTTGTGTTGTTTTTTCTTTGCAGGTAGTACTCTGCTGGGATAAACATGGTGTAATTTCCATGTTCACATCAACTTGGACGCAGGGGTTAGTACGTGGCCGAGGTCGGTCTTTCTTTGTCCTCGCCTCCAATGGTCCTGATGAATTACCAGGTTGGAAGATCGAGGAAAGTCCCGGCGAAGCAGGGACGGAGTGACAATGTTGATTAATAGTCCTAATTGTTATTGGTATTTCTGGGGATTTTTCAAGTTGTGGGTCAATGGCTGGTGTTACATTAATCTCAGTTAAAAGCCCGTGTTCGGCCACAATCAGTGCTTCTGTTTGTTTCAGTGTGTCAGTGGTGAGTCTTCGTCCTAAATGGCGTTTAGCCCATCGTTCCGCGAGTTGGAATGCCACTCGCCAGTTTTCATCCAACAAAGGGATAAGCTCTTCCACAGATCGTCCAATTCCCAGTACGTAATGGTCTCTTAAGATAATTTTTGTGGTGTGAAGCCAATTCTTTGCATTGCCCCTAAGGAGCTCCTGTGTTGCGTCAGTGGGTTGGGCTGGTCTGATAGTATAGGATAAATAATCCTCCAGTTTTTTAAAGGTAAGTGGGTCTGCATCATCCGCGGTAATGTTGTGCATATGGTGAGTGAAGCGGATTAATTTTAAGATTGTTTTAGCCGTGGCCCTCAATTGGGGGCTGGCTGCCTTTTTTAAAGTCGGTTGTGGAGTCCAATTTCTATTTCCCCTCTGGGGTGGCGGTGGAGCGAGTCTCTGTTGTCCCCGTGCGGGTCCACGGACCCTGTCCGCGTAGGTTACGTTGGCGTTAGTGGGGTTATCAGTCCTTGCTTGCTCATATCGGTTGTTTCGCCCATATGGAAGATGAGCTGTGCTGTTTCGCTCATGTGGAAGATGAGCTGTGTTGTAAAATTCTCGGTCCTGCTCATTTGGAAGATGAGCCGTGTTGTTTCGCTCATGTGGAAGATGAGCTGTGTTGTAAAATTCTCGTTTCTGTGTCCTATTTGTGGATTGAAAATGAAAATCACGGCGGTCCGCACTACGTGAATAGTAGGCCACATCGCCATGATGGTATTTGTTCATGTCTCTGTTTAGGTAGTGTCTGTCTCTGTTTAGGTAGTTTCTGTCTCTGTTTAGGTAGTTTGTGTCTCTGTTTAGGTAGTTTCTGTCTCTGTTTAGGTAGTTGTCGTCTCTGTTTAGGTAGTTGTCGTCTCTGTTTAGGTAGTTTCTGTCTCTTTGTCTTGCCATGCCATCTGAAAAATCATCATTGTGCCTAGATGGATGGAGATCAATTTTTCTGCGAGGAAAAAGTCGTCCTCTCCTGTAATGGACTTCTGTCCAGTTTTGTTCACTCATTTTTTGCAAAAAAGGCAAAAAGGTGACAAGAGAAAAAAAATATTTTTAAATGAATGGATCCTTGTTGTAAAATCTAACTAGAGTGCGCAACGTTTCGACAACAAATGTGTCTTCTTCAGGCTTTCTAGTTAGAATAGAGTAAATGTGTTTGATGTTCACTGTTCAGTGGTTGCAGAGCAAATGGCTCTGCCCCTGTGTGCTCAGCCTTAAATAGGTTTAACTCCACCCACTAGAAGCATGATGCTTTCCGGTTGTGGAGTGAGAATATTATGCCCTGTTTGTCAAAAGGTGAGTCATTGTTAAATTGTGTTATATTTATATGCATAAAGATTTTGTAAACAGGATTTGTGTTTTTTTTGGTTAGGAAATTTATGTAAAGAAATATTGTTTTTAGGTTGTTTAAGTAAGTATGGTATACATTGTGTGTCTCAAGGTGATTTGACTGTAGACATGTCGTCTTTGTGTGAAAAAGGATTTTTAAATCATGGCTTGTGTTAAGCATTATGTATTTTGAGTGAAGTATATTTTAGATGGAATGGAGATATATGTCTGGGCATGTCTGGATATACATTTAATGTCTTAAGGTATTGTTTTCAGATGGTGTAGGTAAGTAAAGCAGAAATTGTCTGTCTAACAGTGTTTGAGATGTGAGTATGTTATCCTTGTGTGAATAAAGATTTTTTTATATCCCACACTTGTATTGTTTTTTATATAAAGCCTTTGTTTTAAGGCTGAATATGAAGGGGTAGAGTGAACACAGAACGAGATAGGGAGGCACTGGCGTGTTAGGGGAAAAAAGAACCCTGTCCAGTCCAGGAAAATGCAGATAAGTACTAAACCGTAGAGGGGGTCTAAGGTTATGGTTAGGATTAGGGTAAGATGGGGGCGTAGGGTAAGATGGGGACTTGAGGTTATGGTTAGGATTAGGGTAAGATGGGGGCATGAAGTTATGGTTAGGAAATGGGGGGGGGGGGGGGGGCCTTATGGTTAGGAATGGGGTAGCTTGGGTTATGGTTAGGAAAGGAATAGAGTTGGAAAAATAATAGACTCTAGGTTGTTCCTCAAAATGCATCCCGAGGACCAGATCAGGTTGGGCACTGGCCATCCCTAATGTCTCGTAATGAAGTGTTCCTCTAGGCCTCATTTAAACCTCTTGGGAATAAGGAGTCAAGTCTTTGGATCCACCGTCTTTCAAATGATAGTCTCATACCAATGGTCCAAGAGAAACTACTTTGTAGTCCCGAGATCTGTAGAGAAGACAGATTGTGTTTTAAGAAATGATCGACCAAATGTGTTTGTATTTCTTTTTTGTTTTTAATGTTGTGTATGTGTTGATACAACCGGTTAGGGTTAGGGTTAGGGTTAGGGTTAGGGTTAGGGTTAGGGTTAGGGTTAGGGTTAGGGTTAGGGTTAGGGTTAGGGTTAGGGTTAGGGTTAGGGTTAGGGTTAGGGTTAGGGTTAGGGTTAGGGTTAGGGTTAGGGTTAGGGTTAGGGTTAGGGTTAGGGTTAGGGTTAGGGTTAGGGTTAGGGTTAGGGTTAGGGTTAGGGTTAGGGTTAGGGTTAGGGTTAGGGTTAGGGTTAGGGTTAGGGTTAGGGTTAGGGTTAGGGTTAGGGTTAGGGTTAGGGTTAGGGTTAGGGTTAGGGTTAGAGTATAGGATGAAAGCGTACCTTGATACGCGTATCAGGCTCTTTTTTCAACTTTACTCCATGAAGGAAGGGTCGTAGAGAAAAATGGAGGACACACTTCAGATGCGCCTTTCGACGGCAGACACGCCTACGTTGAAATTTTGTCGATCGGACTTATCGTTCAAAAGTTATTCCAAAAATAAGATTTTTTTTTGCTGTATCTCCGAAACCGGAAGTCTGAGCAAGTTGATTCCTCACTGTCGTCTTCGCCGACCCCAACTTTGGCACTGTGGATCAAGGTTATGAGTCTCTCAGACTTTCACTTCCGGAGTTAAAGAGTAAAATGTGTTTCCCCCATTGACTTCAATAGGATTTTTTTTTTTTTTTCTCTAAGTCCAACCCTATGGGTTTTTTTTAATACTTCCTGGGAAAAGTTGTCAGAAGCACGTTCTAGACCCTGGGGAATCTATTGGACACCCTTTTTTGGTACATTTTTTTGGTAGCATTTCCCATTGACAATGCATTGGAAAGGTGCTAAAATGTTGCTAACATCGTACTAACATCATGCTAACATGGCCTGTTCCCCACTGACAGGTTATGTTTAGTAGAAGTGTTTGATTGAGATGATCTTTCTTTTGAGCCTCTTTTGTTAACATTCCCCATTGAACATGCATGTTCCCCACTGACAGGTTATGTTTAGTAGAAGTGATTGAAGGAGATGATATTTCATTATACTCACATCCTGCTTTGGCCCCACTGACAGGTTGTGTTTAGTAGAAGTGTTTGAGGGAGATGATACATCATTTGGACTCTTTGGTTGTGTCTAAAAGCACAGACACGTAAGCCCCCACGCCACGTCACGGCAGAGTCCATGTGGAGGTTTTAAACTACCTAAACCCTAACAATTTATACTACCTAAACCCTAACAGTGCACACAAAAAAAGGAACTATGTACAAAAAAACACGTCTTACGCTGCCATCATCAGGACTCACGCTGCGTTCAAAGTATCAAAAGAAAAAAGTATCAAATAAAAGAGAAAAAAAGAGACTTAGCATGCCTGCAAGCTCCCCCTCTTGCGCTTAAAGGCATGGAAAGTTCTTACCATGAGCCCCCTTTCCTGGCACCCCTGAACATACTCCAAGTATGCCTCCCTGTGTGTCTTTTGTTTTTCTAAAGGGACACACTCCAGTTCCTCGGGGCTCCACAAGACAAAGCCCCGAGTGGAAGGCGCCAAGTCAGGCACAACTAAGCTGATGGTTTCCCCCAGGTCTGGGCGCTCAAGTGGGTCGACCAAATTTATGGACTCTGGTTGCCTTTTTGGAGGGGCCACATCGGTCGTTGGTGCCGCAGGCTTGGCAGGCATCGGCAGCTGTTTGGGCATCCTGGTCAGGACATCTTTGTGCAGCCTCCAGATGGATAGTGCAGTCACGTTTTGCAGGAGGAATTGTGACTGAATTCTCCTCCTCTGCATGACTGCCTGAGGCAAAGGCATGTCCCTGACCAGTTCTTTCAGCTCTCGATAGTCAACGTAGTCACCATTCTGGATCATCCCAACGCAACTCAAAAAGGTAAGCTGCGTTAGTTTTTCTTTTGGCTGGAGAGGGCTGGGAGGGAGCCTCTCTAAGATTGTTTTCAGCCAAGGCATGCCAGAGAAACGATAACGCCCCAAATTCCTGTCGAAGCTGAGCTTCCGGCGCTCAATCTCAGTGCAAATGTCCCCCGTGAGGATGGCCATTTGCGCGGCCACCGGAACTTCAGCGTCCGCCCGGTGGAGCGAATAAAACAAACCTGGCTTTCTGCGAGCGGCGGCATGGTGACTTTTGTCATAGAAGTTGTACTTTGGAAAAAAGTTCAACCCCAGGTCTGCCACACCCAGGATTAAACATTTTTTCGGATCGAGGTCCTTGTCTCTCACCAGGGCCAATCCACGGCCAAAAACATGGGGGAAGCCGAACCTCAGCCCGTTTGAAAGGTCGTCGGCCAGCTTCTCCACCGTTAGGCCCCCCGTCAGGGACATCATTGGAGGGAGCACCGACCCCTGGAGGGCACCCCAGGGCACGTCTCTGACGGTCCCGCCATACAAGTCAGCGAGAGCAACTCGCAGCATTTCTGCCCCTATTACGCTCTCTGCACTGTCTAAAACACACGACAGACTCCAGAGTCTTTCAACTCTCTGGATTAGTTGAGTGTTTTTAGTCCAGGTGTAGGGAGGAGGAGGATTTGTGCCGAAGGAGGCACTTGTGTATGGCGCAAGGCCCAAAAAACCCCTGGAGCGGCTTACGCTGCGCGCACTTGTTGTTGAAGTGCCCAGTGAGGCAGAGTAGTGCTGGTCAAAGCTGGAGAGTGGGTGTCCATAGAGGAGCTCCTCTATGGCCAGCTCATATTGGTATGCCTGCCAACAGGCCTCGTAGCCCCCTTTCCCGCTATTGGACTCACAGAAGCCTTCTAGGCCTGACCAAAGGAATTCAAGTACTTCCCTTAGAGTCTGCAAGATGTTGTCTTCCCCCTGGTTAAGAAATGGCAAAACAACAGGCCACTGGCTAAAAAGAGCATTAAGGGCACTCAAGTCCCAGTGGGCAGAGTTTGCCGGTTCGAGGGTAGGTGAAAAGTGTTTTTGATAGTGGACATACTCCAGTCGCACACCGACCTGACCCCTCAGCTTCTGGAGTGTGTCTTGCACACTTTGCATGTAGACCTCCACCCTGTCTTTTAAAGCCTTCAAAGACTTTGGGTGTTGGAGGTTCATGAGGGTGCAAACACCGCTCACAGGGTGAACCGCCCCGTGCCCCAAATGGCAATGCGGAAGATCTGAGTAGAGTTGGACAAAGAGGATGTCCTCTTTGCCTCCAAAAATCTCCACTATTTGGCTGGCCACATCAAGTGGCCTGTCTGGCCTTGTCTGAACATTGACCGCCTCAAAGAGCCCCATTGTTGTGAACCACTTGCAGTCCCTGAGCATGTCCTGCAAGCCTTGTTTTGCCCAGAGGAGCTGCAAGTCTGGGTCCTTGGCAGTGACCGTGGCCGCGTGGTGCACCGAAATGGCAGCCACTTCTTCTCCATTTAAAAAAGAGAGGTCGATGCTTTTTTTCTCCTTCTGCCCGTAGCGGGCAAGGAAGGGGACCAGGACAATCGATTCCTCGTTGTGATTTCGGTCGATTATGGCCGCCTGCAAAATTTCAAAAACAAAGTGAAGGTCTTCCTGTAGGACCTCAAAATTTTTTGTTTGTTGCAAGGACTGCTTCCTGAAGGAAGGCCTCTTCAGGTCGTCATCCTCGAGGTGGAGGAGTCTTGTTCTAAAAAAATCGACCAGCTCGTCAAAAATTGCAACAGAAGCCACGACATACTCCTCGTGGTTGAGGAGTTCAGAGGGTGGATTTTTCATGTCGCGGGGGAGTGCAGACACAAAAAAATGATACCCACCATCAACGTAGGAAATAGTGATCCCACAGCAGTGGGAAAGAGCCTTGATGCCCTTTTGTGAAAAATTTTTAAGCGGGAGGTGCTTCTTCAAAAAATTGTAGTGAGGCTTCAACCTGCTGAACTCCTCAGAGAGGGGGAGGCGCAAAAAATGTACCCCTCTCTGGATGGCTGTTATTTTTTTGAGCTCAACACAGATGCCATCTATATCGAACTGAAAGTTAAGTGTCCCCTTTGGGTTTGTAACGCATGATGCGCTGAACATAATTCTGCTGTCTTCTGCAGCAAGGAAGCGGTCAACTCCTGCGAAAAGTGTTCTTTCTGACAGGAGGGCATCAATATTTTGTGTCGCTATCCCAAATACCACCTCTTGAGGTTGCTCCTCCTCAAAATCCTCATCAAAGTCCTCGTCAAACACCTGGGTTAGAAGAACCTCATCCTCGAGCGGCCCCTCATCCCCCTCGAGCGGCCCCTCCTCCTCAACAACAATGTTGTTTTCAAAAACTGGCAACCTCCCTTCCCCTTCCCCTTCAGGAGCATCCTCCAAAATCTCCTCCACCCAAATATCAAGCAAATTGAGGTTCTCCTCAATAGGCTCATCCAAAATGTCCTCCTCAAGAGGAGCCATCCAAGAATCTGGACTTGCCATTGAAAATGAAAAAAGGTTGAAAAATTGAAAAAAGGTTGAAAAATTGAAAAAAGGTTCAAAAATTGAAAAAAGGGTCAAAAATTTAGGGAAAAGGAGTGATGAGAGGGTTAATGGGTTAGGCGGGGCAGAAAAAATGGTGCTTTGCACCTAAAATGTTTTGAAAATTGGAAAAAATTTGAAAATTCTGGAGCTCTTTTAGTTGTGGCCTCTCTCCTCGCTGGTCTGCTGCTTTCTGAGCTGAAATGGCTTGCGTGGCCTTTTATAGTTACGGGGGAAGTAGTGCGTTTAGGGTGAACCGTACACACTAGAGAGACGAAACCACCACTGGCGCGTGCGGAACGGTCGATTTATGATTTTTAAGAATATTTTCAAAGCTCCACGACCTACCCATTAAGAGAATAAAATCAAAAACATCCCAAACAGCGTTTTCCACTTCGATTTGCGTTGAAATCACAAACATGGTGCACTTTTGGTGTTCCCAAGGTCGCACACACACAAAAATTTGCACACAGACTAAGTCGGCCATGGCCTTTCCAACGGTACCATCGACGACTCTGTACGACGTCGGATAAGGGGTGCACTTGACGTAAAAAATTGCTAACTTTTTTTTAGTAGCCTATATCTCCGGAACCGTAAGTCCGACAAGAATGAAACCACATCTGGCGTGTTCAGCGACGGCGAATTATAGGGGGCGGAGCTGGGTTCCATCATTGTACGACTTTCCGTTCTGGACTTACAGAGCAAAACGTAAAATTGACGCGCTAACTTTTTTAACATTTAATTTTTTGGCCAAGCCCAGGAAGGTCGCACACACAAAATCAAAAAATCTAGTGTTAGAGTAGACCAAGGCCTTTCCAACGGTGCATTGCACGACTCTGAACGCCTTTCCGTTTTGGAGATAAGAGCAAACAAAAATTTGCTAGCCTGACTAGCCGAAAAGCGCTGACTCATTCTGACTATGCGAAAAGTGCAATATTAGTTCAGAGTCATTGTTCATAAGTAAAAAGTCAAAAAAAAGACCTCCCCATATCCGCCTTTCGACACAGAGCAAGCCAGACGTGGTTCGGAGTTGGTCACAGTTGAACTTGGTGCCAAGGCTTAAAGGTGAAATGCGAAGAGTGATACGCGTATCACTTAAAGGGTTATTAACATGAGTAATTATACTTTATATATACTATATACTATATGTTTTACAGATGGAAAGTACCAGTGGTTATAAGACGGGGGACAACTGTTCCGACAGCACCGTCATCCTCTCCAACAGTGTAAGTTACACCCTATTGGACTCTTTTGTTGTGTCTAGGGTTAGGGTTAGGGTTAGGGTTAGGGTTAGGGTTAGGGTTAGGGTTAGGGTTAGGGTTAGGGTTAGGGTTAGGGTTAGGGTTAGGGTTAGGGTTAGGGTTAGGGTTAGGGTTAGGGTTAGGGTTAGGGTTAGGGTTAGAGTATAGGATGAAAGCGTACCTTGATACGCGTATCAGGCTCTTTTTTCAACTTTACTCCATGAAGGAAGGGTCGTAGAGAAAAATGGAGGAAACACTCCAGATGCGCCTTTCGACGGCGGACACGCCTAAGTTGAAATTTTGTCGATCAGACTTACCGTTCAAAAGTTATTCCAAAAATAAGATTTTTTTTTGCTGTATCTCCGAAACCGGAAGTCTAGGGTTAGGGTTAGGGTTAGGGTTAGGGTTAGGGTTAGGGTTAGGGTTAGGGTTAGGGTTAGGGTTAGAGTATAGGATGAAAGCGTACCTTGATACGCGTATCAGGCTCTTTTTTCAACTTTACTCCATGAAGGAAGGGTCGTAGAGAAAAATAGAGGACACACTCCAGATGCGCCTTTTGACGGCGGACACGCCTAAGTTGAAATTTTGTCGATCAGACTTACTGTTCAAAAGTTATTCCAAAAATAAGATTTTTTTTTGCTGTATCTCCGAAATTGGAGGTCTGAGCAAGTTGATTTAGGGTTAGGGTTAGGGTTAGGGTTAGGGTTAGGGTTAGGGTTAGGGTTAGGGTTAGGGTTAGGGTTAGGGTTAGGGTTAGGGTTAGGGTTAGGGTTAGGGTTAGGGTTAGGGTTAGGGTTAGGGTTAGGGTTAGGGTTAGGGTTAGGGTTAGAGTATAGGATGAAAGCGTACCTTGATACGCGTATCAGGCTCTTTTTTCAACTTTACTCCATGAAGGAAGGGTCGTAGAGAAAAATGGAGGAAACACTCCAGATGCGCCTTTCGACGGCGGACACGCCTAAGTTGAAATTTTGTCGATCAGACTTACCGTTCAAAAGTTATTCCAAAAATAAGATTTTTTTTTGCTGTATCTCCGAAACCGGAAGTCTGAGCAAGTTGATTCCTCACTGTCGTCTTCGCCGACCCCAACTTTGGCACTGTGGATCAAGGTTATGAGTCTCTCAGACTTTCACTTCCGGAGTTATAGAGCAAAAGGTGTTTCCCCATTGACTTCAATAGGATTTTTTTTTTTTTTTCTCCAAGTCCAACCCTAGTGGTTTTTTTGAATGCTTCCTGGGAAAAGTTGTCAGAAGCAGGGTTAGGGTTAGGGTTAGGGTTAGGGTTAGGGTTAGGGTTAGGGTTAGGGTTAGGGTTAGGGTTAGGGTTAGGGTTAGGGTTAGGGTTAGGGTTAGGGTTAGGGTTAGGGTTAGGGTTAGGGTTAGGGTTAGGGTTAGGGTTAGGGTTAGGGTTAGGGTTAGGGTTAGGGTTAGGGTTAGGGTTAGGGTTAGGGTTAGGGTTAGGGTTAGGGTTAGGGTTAGGGTTAGGGTTAGGGTTAGGGTTAGGGTTAGGGTTAGGGTTAGGGTTAGGGTTAGGGTTAGGGTTAGGGTTAGGGTTAGGGTTAGGGTTAGGGTTAGGGTTAGGGTTAGGGTTAGGGTTAGGGTTAGGGTTAGGGTTAGGGTTAGGGTTAGGGTTAGGGTTAGGGTTAGGGTTAGGGTTAGGGTTAGGGTTAGGGTTAGGGTTAGGGTTAGGGTTAGGGTTAGGGTTAGGGTTAGGGTTAGGGTTAGGGTTAGGGTTAGGGTTAGAGTATAGGATGAAAGCGTACCTTGATACGCGTATCAGGCTCTTTTTTCAACTTTACTCCATGAAGGAAGGGTCGTAGAGAAAAATGGAGGACACACTTCAGATGCGCCTTTCGACGGCAGACACGCCTACGTTGAAATTTTGTCGATCGGACTTATCGTTCAAAAGTTATTCCAAAAATAAGATTTTTTTTTGCTGTATCTCCGAAACCGGAAGTCTGAGCAAGTTGATTCCTCACTGTCGTCTTCGCCGACCCCAACTTTGGCACTGTGGATCAAGGTTATGAGTCTCTCAGACTTTCACTTCCGGAGTTAAAGAGTAAAATGTGTTTCCCCCATTGACTTCAATAGGATTTTTTTTTTTTTTTCTCTAAGTCCAACCCTATGGGTTTTTTTTAATACTTCCTGGGAAAAGTTGTCAGAAGCACGTTCTAGACCCTGGGGAATCTATTGGACACCCTTTTTTGGTACATTTTTTTGGTAGCATTTCCCATTGACAATGCATTGGAAAGGTGCTAAAATGTTGCTAACATCGTACTAACATCATGCTAACATGGCCTGTTCCCCACTGACAGGTTATGTTTAGTAGAAGTGTTTGATTGAGATGATCTTTCTTTTGAGCCTCTTTTGTTAACATTCCCCATTGAACATGCATGTTCCCCACTGACAGGTTATGTTTAGTAGAAGTGATTGAAGGAGATGATATTTCATTATACTCACATCCTGCTTTGGCCCCACTGACAGGTTGTGTTTAGTAGAAGTGTTTGAGGGAGATGATACATCATTTGGACTCTTTGGTTGTGTCTAAAAGCACAGACACGTAAGCCCCCACGCCACGTCACGGCAGAGTCCATGTGGAGGTTTTAAACTACCTAAACCCTAACAATTTATACTACCTAAACCCTAACAGTGCACACAAAAAAAGGAACTATGTACAAAAAAACACGTCTTACGCTGCCATCATCAGGACTCACGCTGCGTTCAAAGTATCAAAAGAAAAAAGTATCAAATAAAAGAGAAAAAAAGAGACTTAGCATGCCTGCAAGCTCCCCCTCTTGCGCTTAAAGGCATGGAAAGTTCTTACCATGAGCCCCCTTTCCTGGCACCCCTGAACATACTCCAAGTATGCCTCCCTGTGTGTCTTTTGTTTTTCTAAAGGGACACACTCCAGTTCCTCGGGGCTCCACAAGACAAAGCCCCGAGTGGAAGGCGCCAAGTCAGGCACAACTAAGCTGATGGTTTCCCCCAGGTCTGGGCGCTCAAGTGGGTCGACCAAATTTATGGACTCTGGTTGCCTTTTTGGAGGGGCCACATCGGTCGTTGGTGCCGCAGGCTTGGCAGGCATCGGCAGCTGTTTGGGCATCCTGGTCAGGACATCTTTGTGCAGCCTCCAGATGGATAGTGCAGTCACGTTTTGCAGGAGGAATTGTGACTGAATTCTCCTCCTCTGCATGACTGCCTGAGGCAAAGGCATGTCCCTGACCAGTTCTTTCAGCTCTCGATAGTCAACGTAGTCACCATTCTGGATCATCCCAACGCAACTCAAAAAGGTAAGCTGCGTTAGTTTTTCTTTTGGCTGGAGAGGGCTGGGAGGGAGCCTCTCTAAGATTGTTTTCAGCCAAGGCATGCCAGAGAAACGATAACGCCCCAAATTCCTGTCGAAGCTGAGCTTCCGGCGCTCAATCTCAGTGCAAATGTCCCCCGTGAGGATGGCCATTTGCGCGGCCACCGGAACTTCAGCGTCCGCCCGGTGGAGCGAATAAAACAAACCTGGCTTTCTGCGAGCGGCGGCATGGTGACTTTTGTCATAGAAGTTGTACTTTGGAAAAAAGTTCAACCCCAGGTCTGCCACACCCAGGATTAAACATTTTTTCGGATCGAGGTCCTTGTCTCTCACCAGGGCCAATCCACGGCCAAAAACATGGGGGAAGCCGAACCTCAGCCCGTTTGAAAGGTCGTCGGCCAGCTTCTCCACCGTTAGGCCCCCCGTCAGGGACATCATTGGAGGGAGCACCGACCCCTGGAGGGCACCCCAGGGCACGTCTCTGACGGTCCCGCCATACAAGTCAGCGAGAGCAACTCGCAGCATTTCTGCCCCTATTACGCTCTCTGCACTGTCTAAAACACACGACAGACTCCAGAGTCTTTCAACTCTCTGGATTAGTTGAGTGTTTTTAGTCCAGGTGTAGGGAGGAGGAGGATTTGTGCCGAAGGAGGCACTTGTGTATGGCGCAAGGCCCAAAAAACCCCTGGAGCGGCTTACGCTGCGCGCACTTGTTGTTGAAGTGCCCAGTGAGGCAGAGTAGTGCTGGTCAAAGCTGGAGAGTGGGTGTCCATAGAGGAGCTCCTCTATGGCCAGCTCATATTGGTATGCCTGCCAACAGGCCTCGTAGCCCCCTTTCCCGCTATTGGACTCACAGAAGCCTTCTAGGCCTGACCAAAGGAATTCAAGTACTTCCCTTAGAGTCTGCAAGATGTTGTCTTCCCCCTGGTTAAGAAATGGCAAAACAACAGGCCACTGGCTAAAAAGAGCATTAAGGGCACTCAAGTCCCAGTGGGCAGAGTTTGCCGGTTCGAGGGTAGGTGAAAAGTGTTTTTGATAGTGGACATACTCCAGTCGCACACCGACCTGACCCCTCAGCTTCTGGAGTGTGTCTTGCACACTTTGCATGTAGACCTCCACCCTGTCTTTTAAAGCCTTCAAAGACTTTGGGTGTTGGAGGTTCATGAGGGTGCAAACACCGCTCACAGGGTGAACCGCCCCGTGCCCCAAATGGCAATGCGGAAGATCTGAGTAGAGTTGGACAAAGAGGATGTCCTCTTTGCCTCCAAAAATCTCCACTATTTGGCTGGCCACATCAAGTGGCCTGTCTGGCCTTGTCTGAACATTGACCGCCTCAAAGAGCCCCATTGTTGTGAACCACTTGCAGTCCCTGAGCATGTCCTGCAAGCCTTGTTTTGCCCAGAGGAGCTGCAAGTCTGGGTCCTTGGCAGTGACCGTGGCCGCGTGGTGCACCGAAATGGCAGCCACTTCTTCTCCATTTAAAAAAGAGAGGTCGATGCTTTTTTTCTCCTTCTGCCCGTAGCGGGCAAGGAAGGGGACCAGGACAATCGATTCCTCGTTGTGATTTCGGTCGATTATGGCCGCCTGCAAAATTTCAAAAACAAAGTGAAGGTCTTCCTGTAGGACCTCAAAATTTTTTGTTTGTTGCAAGGACTGCTTCCTGAAGGAAGGCCTCTTCAGGTCGTCATCCTCGAGGTGGAGGAGTCTTGTTCTAAAAAAATCGACCAGCTCGTCAAAAATTGCAACAGAAGCCACGACATACTCCTCGTGGTTGAGGAGTTCAGAGGGTGGATTTTTCATGTCGCGGGGGAGTGCAGACACAAAAAAATGATACCCACCATCAACGTAGGAAATAGTGATCCCACAGCAGTGGGAAAGAGCCTTGATGCCCTTTTGTGAAAAATTTTTAAGCGGGAGGTGCTTCTTCAAAAAATTGTAGTGAGGCTTCAACCTGCTGAACTCCTCAGAGAGGGGGAGGCGCAAAAAATGTACCCCTCTCTGGATGGCTGTTATTTTTTTGAGCTCAACACAGATGCCATCTATATCGAACTGAAAGTTAAGTGTCCCCTTTGGGTTTGTAACGCATGATGCGCTGAACATAATTCTGCTGTCTTCTGCAGCAAGGAAGCGGTCAACTCCTGCGAAAAGTGTTCTTTCTGACAGGAGGGCATCAATATTTTGTGTCGCTATCCCAAATACCACCTCTTGAGGTTGCTCCTCCTCAAAATCCTCATCAAAGTCCTCGTCAAACACCTGGGTTAGAAGAACCTCATCCTCGAGCGGCCCCTCATCCCCCTCGAGCGGCCCCTCCTCCTCAACAACAATGTTGTTTTCAAAAACTGGCAACCTCCCTTCCCCTTCCCCTTCAGGAGCATCCTCCAAAATCTCCTCCACCCAAATATCAAGCAAATTGAGGTTCTCCTCAATAGGCTCATCCAAAATGTCCTCCTCAAGAGGAGCCATCCAAGAATCTGGACTTGCCATTGAAAATGAAAAAAGGTTGAAAAATTGAAAAAAGGTTGAAAAATTGAAAAAAGGTTCAAAAATTGAAAAAAGGGTCAAAAATTTAGGGAAAAGGAGTGATGAGAGGGTTAATGGGTTAGGCGGGGCAGAAAAAATGGTGCTTTGCACCTAAAATGTTTTGAAAATTGGAAAAAATTTGAAAATTCTGGAGCTCTTTTAGTTGTGGCCTCTCTCCTCGCTGGTCTGCTGCTTTCTGAGCTGAAATGGCTTGCGTGGCCTTTTATAGTTACGGGGGAAGTAGTGCGTTTAGGGTGAACCGTACACACTAGAGAGACGAAACCACCACTGGCGCGTGCGGAACGGTCGATTTATGATTTTTAAGAATATTTTCAAAGCTCCACGACCTACCCATTAAGAGAATAAAATCAAAAACATCCCAAACAGCGTTTTCCACTTCGATTTGCGTTGAAATCACAAACATGGTGCACTTTTGGTGTTCCCAAGGTCGCACACACACAAAAATTTGCACACAGACTAAGTCGGCCATGGCCTTTCCAACGGTACCATCGACGACTCTGTACGACGTCGGATAAGGGGTGCACTTGACGTAAAAAATTGCTAACTTTTTTTTAGTAGCCTATATCTCCGGAACCGTAAGTCCGACAAGAATGAAACCACATCTGGCGTGTTCAGCGACGGCGAATTATAGGGGGCGGAGCTGGGTTCCATCATTGTACGACTTTCCGTTCTGGACTTACAGAGCAAAACGTAAAATTGACGCGCTAACTTTTTTAACATTTAATTTTTTGGCCAAGCCCAGGAAGGTCGCACACACAAAATCAAAAAATCTAGTGTTAGAGTAGACCAAGGCCTTTCCAACGGTGCATTGCACGACTCTGAACGCCTTTCCGTTTTGGAGATAAGAGCAAACAAAAATTTGCTAGCCTGACTAGCCGAAAAGCGCTGACTCATTCTGACTATGCGAAAAGTGCAATATTAGTTCAGAGTCATTGTTCATAAGTAAAAAGTCAAAAAAAAGACCTCCCCATATCCGCCTTTCGACACAGAGCAAGCCAGACGTGGTTCGGAGTTGGTCACAGTTGAACTTGGTGCCAAGGCTTAAAGGTGAAATGCGAAGAGTGATACGCGTATCACTTAAAGGGTTATTAACATGAGTAATTATACTTTATATATACTATATACTATATGTTTTACAGATGGAAAGTACCAGTGGTTATAAGACGGGGGACAACTGTTCCGACAGCACCGTCATCCTCTCCAACAGTGTAAGTTACACCCTATTGGACTCTTTTGTTGTGTCTAGGGTTAGGGTTAGGGTTAGGGTTAGGGTTAGGGTTAGGGTTAGGGTTAGGGTTAGGGTTAGGGTTAGGGTTAGGGTTAGGGTTAGGGTTAGGGTTAGGGTTAGGGTTAGGGTTAGGGTTAGGGTTAGGGTTAGGGTTAGAGTATAGGATGAAAGCGTACCTTGATACGCGTATCAGGCTCTTTTTTCAACTTTACTCCATGAAGGAAGGGTCGTAGAGAAAAATGGAGGAAACACTCCAGATGCGCCTTTCGACGGCGGACACGCCTAAGTTGAAATTTTGTCGATCAGACTTACCGTTCAAAAGTTATTCCAAAAATAAGATTTTTTTTTGCTGTATCTCCGAAACCGGAAGTCTAGGGTTAGGGTTAGGGTTAGGGTTAGGGTTAGGGTTAGGGTTAGGGTTAGGGTTAGGGTTAGGGTTAGAGTATAGGATGAAAGCGTTAGGGTTAGGGTTAGGGTTAGGGTTAGGGTTAGGGTTAGGGTTAGGGTTAGGGTTAGGGTTAGGGTTAGGGTTAGGGTTAGGGTTAGGGTTAGGGTTAGGGTTAGGGTTAGGGTTAGGGTTAGGGTTAGGGTTAGGGTTAGGGTTAGGGTTAGGGTTAGGGTTAGGGTTAGGGTTAGGGTTAGGGTTAGGGTTAGGGTTAGGGTTAGGGTTAGGGTTAGGGTTAGGGTTAGGGTTAGGGTTAGGGTTAGGGTTAGGGTTAGGGTTAGGGTTAGGGTTAGGGTTAGGGTTAGGGTTAGGGTTAGGGTTAGGGTTAGGGTTAGGGTTAGGGTTAGGGTTAGGGTTAGGGTTAGGGTTAGGGTTAGGGTTAGGGTTAGGGTTAGGGTTAGGGTTAGGGTTAGGGTTAGGGTTAGGGTTAGGGTTAGGGTTAGGGTTAGGGTTAGGGTTAGGGTTAGGGTTAGGGTTAGGGTTAGGGTTAGGGTTAGGGTTAGGGTTAGGGTTAGGGTTAGGGTTAGGGTTAGGGTTAGGGTTAGGGTTAGGGTTAGGGTTAGGGTTAGGGTTAGGGTTAGGGTTAGGGTTAGGGTTAGGGTTAGGGTTAGGGTTAGGGTTAGGGTTAGGGTTAGGGTTAGGGTTAGGGTTAGGGTTAGGGTTAGGGTTAGGGTTAGGGTTAGGGTTAGGGTTAGGGTTAGGGTTAGGGTTAGGGTTAGGGTTAGGGTTAGGGTTAGGGTTAGGGTTAGGGTTAGGGTTAGGGTTAGGGTTAGGGTTAGGGTTAGGGTTAGGGTTAGGGTTAGGGTTAGGGTTAGGGTTAGGGTTAGGGTTAGGGTTAGGGTTAGGGTTAGGGTTAGGGTTAGGGTTAGGGTTAGGGTTAGGGTTAGGGTTAGGGTTAGGGTTAGGGTTAGGGTTAGGGTTAGGGTTAGGGTTAGGGTTAGGGTTAGGGTTAGGGTTAGGGTTAGGGTTAGGGTTAGGGTTAGGGTTAGGGTTAGGGTTAGGGTTAGGGTTAGGGTTAGGGTTAGGGTTAGGGTTAGGGTTAGGGTTAGGGTTAGGGTTAGGGTTAGGGTTAGGGTTAGGGTTAGGGTTAGGGTTAGGGTTAGGGTTAGGGTTAGGGTTAGGGTTAGGGTTAGGGTTAGGGTTAGGGTTAGGGTTAGGGTTAGGGTTAGGGTTAGGGTTAGGGTTAGGGTTAGGGTTAGGGTTAGGGTTAGGGTTAGGGTTAGGGTTAGGGTTAGGGTTAGGGTTAGGGTTAGGGTTAGGGTTAGGGTTAGGGTTAGGGTTAGGGTTAGGGTTAGGGTTAGGGTTAGGGTTAGGGTTAGGGTTAGGGTTAGGGTTAGGGTTAGGGTTAGGGTTAGGGTTAGGGTTAGGGTTAGGGTTAGGGTTAGGGTTAGGGTTAGGGTTAGGGTTAGGGTTAGGGTTAGGGTTAGGGTTAGGGTTAGGGTTAGGGTTAGGGTTAGGGTTAGGGTTAGGGTTAGGGTTAGGGTTAGGGTTAGGGTTAGGGTTAGGGTTAGGGTTAGGGTTAGGGTTAGGGTTAGGGTTAGGGTTAGGGTTAGGGTTAGGGTTAGGGTTAGGGTTAGGGTTAGGGTTAGGGTTAGGGTTAGGGTTAGGGTTAGGGTTAGGGTTAGGGTTAGGGTTAGGGTTAGGGTTAGGGTTAGGGTTAGGGTTAGGGTTAGGGTTAGGGTTAGGGTTAGGGTTAGGGTTAGGGTTAGGGTTAGGGTTAGGGTTAGGGTTAGGGTTAGGGTTAGGGTTAGGGTTAGGGTTAGGGTTAGGGTTAGGGTTAGGGTTAGGGTTAGGGTTAGGGTTAGGGTTAGGGTTAGGGTTAGGGTTAGGGTTAGGGTTAGGGTTAGGGTTAGGGTTAGGGTTAGGGTTAGGGTTAGGGTTAGGGTTAGGGTTAGGGTTAGGGTTAGGGTTAGGGTTAGGGTTAGGGTTAGGGTTAGGGTTAGGGTTAGGGTTAGGGTTAGGGTTAGGGTTAGGGTTAGGGTTAGGGTTAGGGTTAGGGTTAGGGTTAGGGTTAGGGTTAGGGTTAGGGTTAGGGTTAGGGTTAGGGTTAGGGTTAGGGTTAGGGTTAGGGTTAGGGTTAGGGTTAGGGTTAGGGTTAGGGTTAGGGTTAGGGTTAGGGTTAGGGTTAGGGTTAGGGTTAGGGTTAGGGTTAGGGTTAGGGTTAGGGTTAGGGTTAGGGTTAGGGTTAGGGTTAGGGTTAGGGTTAGGGTTAGGGTTAGGGTTAGGGTTAGGGTTAGGGTTAGGGTTAGGGTTAGGGTTAGGGTTAGGGTTAGGGTTAGGGTTAGGGTTAGGGTTAGGGTTAGGGTTAGGGTTAGGGTTAGGGTTAGGGTTAGGGTTAGGGTTAGGGTTAGGGTTAGGGTTAGGGTTAGGGTTAGGGTTAGGGTTAGGGTTAGGGTTAGGGTTAGGGTTAGGGTTAGGGTTAGGGTTAGGGTTAGGGTTAGGGTTAGGGTTAGGGTTAGGGTTAGGGTTAGGGTTAGGGTTAGGGTTAGGGTTAGGGTTAGGGTTAGGGTTAGGGTTAGGGTTAGGGTTAGGGTTAGGGTTAGGGTTAGGGTTAGGGTTAGGGTTAGGGTTAGGGTTAGGGTTAGGGTTAGGGTTAGGGTTAGGGTTAGGGTTAGGGTTAGGGTTAGGGTTAGGGTTAGGGTTAGGGTTAGGGTTAGGGTTAGGGTTAGGGTTAGGGTTAGGGTTAGGGTTAGGGTTAGGGTTAGGGTTAGGGTTAGGGTTAGGGTTAGGGTTAGGGTTAGGGTTAGGGTTAGGGTTAGGGTTAGGGTTAGGGTTAGGGTTAGGGTTAGGGTTAGGGTTAGGGTTAGGGTTAGGGTTAGGGTTAGGGTTAGGGTTAGGGTTAGGGTTAGGGTTAGGGTTAGGGTTAGGGTTAGGGTTAGGGTTAGGGTTAGGGTTAGGGTTAGGGTTAGGGTTAGGGTTAGGGTTAGGGTTAGGGTTAGGGTTAGGGTTAGGGTTAGGGTTAGGGTTAGGGTTAGGGTTAGGGTTAGGGTTAGGGTTAGGGTTAGGGTTAGGGTTAGGGTTAGGGTTAGGGTTAGGGTTAGGGTTAGGGTTAGGGTTAGGGTTAGGGTTAGGGTTAGGGTTAGGGTTAGGGTTAGGGTTAGGGTTAGGGTTAGGGTTAGGGTTAGGGTTAGGGTTAGGGTTAGGGTTAGGGTTAGGGTTAGGGTTAGGGTTAGGGTTAGGGTTAGGGTTAGGGTTAGGGTTAGGGTTAGGGTTAGGGTTAGGGTTAGGGTTAGGGTTAGGGTTAGGGTTAGGGTTAGGGTTAGGGTTAGGGTTAGGGTTAGGGTTAGGGTTAGGGTTAGGGTTAGGGTTAGGGTTAGGGTTAGGGTTAGGGTTAGGGTTAGGGTTAGGGTTAGGGTTAGGGTTAGGGTTAGGGTTAGGGTTAGGGTTAGGGTTAGGGTTAGGGTTAGGGTTAGGGTTAGGGTTAGGGTTAGGGTTAGGGTTAGGGTTAGGGTTAGGGTTAGGGTTAGGGTTAGGGTTAGGGTTAGGGTTAGGGTTAGGGTGGGTAGGGTTAGGGTGTGGGGTTGGGGTTAGGGTTAGGGTTAG
>NW_027666942.1:57500-59431 GCF_963457725.1 Sprattus sprattus | reverse complement strand
TGACATCACATTCATCCACTCATACGTTAAATTACTGACATGACATGACCTTACATTACTGACATCACATTCATCACTCATACGTTACATTACTGACATCACATGACCTTACATTACTGACATCACATTCATCCACTCATACGTTAAATTACTGACATGACATGACCTTACATTACTGACATCACATTCATCCACTCATACGTTACATTACTGACAATCACATGACCTTACATTACTAACATCACATTCATCCACTCATACGTTACATTACTGACATGACATGACCTTACATTACTGACATCACATTCATCCACTCATACGTTACATTACTGACATCACATGACCTTACATTACTAACATCACATTCATCCACTCATACGTTACATTACTGACATGACATGACCTTACATTACTGACATCACATTCATCCACTCATACGTTACATTACTGACATCACATGACCTTACATTAACTGACATCACATTCATCCACTCATACGTTAAATTACTGACATGACATGACCTTACATTACTGACATCACATTCATCCACTCATACGTTACATTACTGACATCACATGACCTTACATTACTGACATCACATTCATCCACTCATACGTTAAATTACTGACATGACATGACCTTACATTACTAACATCACATTCATCCACTCATACGTTACATTACTGACATGACATGACCTTACATTACTGACATCACATTCATCCACTCATACGTTACATTACTGACATCACATGACCTTACATTACTGACATCACATGACATGACCTTACATTACTGACATCACATTCATCCACTCATACGTTACATTACTGACATGACATGACCTTACATTACTGACATCACATGACATGACCTTACATTACTGACATCACATTCATCCACTCATACGTTACATTACTGACATGACATGACCTTACATTACTGACATCACATTCATCCACTCATACGTTACATTACTGACATGACATGACCTTACATTACTGACATCACATTCATCCACTCATACGTTACATTACTGACACGACATGACCTTACATTACTGTCATGACATGACCTTACATTACTGACATCACATTCATCCACTCATACGTTACATTACTGACATCACATGACCTTACATTACTGACATCACATGACATGACATTAACACTCTTCAGTACATTACTGAGCATACCGACTTTACATTACATCATATTCATAGTGCCAAACACTACGATGGTCTCAAGGAGAGGGGGGGGAGAGAGAGGAGGGGGGGGGGGGGGAGAGAGAGAGGGAGGGGGGGGGGGAGAGAGGGAGGGGGGGAAGGAGAGAGAGAGAAAGAGACGGGTGGGCTACCATCTACTGTCAGGACTAGCTGTTTACTCTGCAGCAGGTCATTTAAACATGCAGGCAGCCTGAAGGTGGAGATGTTTACATGAGCTGTGTGTGTGTGTGCGTGCGTGTGCGTGCGTGTGTGTGTGTGGGTGGCTTTAGCCATGCTTCCCCATGTGCAGGTTAAAGAGACACCGATTAGAACAGCAACAACAAAACACACAAACAACAAAACATCCATTCATAGGGAAGGGGAAACACACACACACACACACACACACACAAACAAAAACGATGGATGATGCCAAACTGATTCCGTATGTAAGAGCCCTCTCACACACACCAGTGCCTCTGTGTGGTCAGCACAGGGATGTTAAGAGAAAGATACATACACACACACACACACACACACACACACACACACACACACACACACACACACCATGTAGCAGCCCTCTCACACACACCAGTGCCTCTGTGTGGTCAGCACATGGATGTTAAAGAGAAAGATACACACACACACACACACACACACACTTTGTCCATATGTTTTGCGTAATTCAATCACTGTAATGTCAACAATGCGATCGTGACGGGC
>NW_027666942.1:50000-52500 GCF_963457725.1 Sprattus sprattus | reverse complement strand
CACTTTAATCTATTATTTATTGTCTTAAATATAAATGTTACCTGGTCGCACCACCTGACGATTCAGTTGTGCCACCTGACAACAGTAGTAATGACTGCATTTTTATTTCAAATACAACAAAAAAATATTTAAGTTAACAGTCTCTGCTGATGTTAAGGTAGTATATTGATCACATTTATCAAGGCTATTAAAAAAAAGGAAGTGAATTGATCAAAAACAGGATATACACTGTGTGCACAATTATTAGGCAAGTGAGTATTTTGACCATATCATAATTTTTATGCAAATTTTCCAACTCCAAGCTGTATAAACTTGAATGCTTATTGGATGTAAGCATATCAGGTGTTATGTATCTGTGAAATGAGGGAGGGTGTGGCCTAAGGAGATCAACACCCTATATCAAGGTGTGCATAATTATTAGGCAGTTTCTTTTCCTAAGGCAAAATGGGCCAAAAAAGAGATTTAACTGACTCTGAAAAGACAAACATTGTATAAAGTCTTTCAGAGGGATGCAGCACTCTTGAAATTATTAAGATATTGGCGCGTGAACACAGAACCGTCAAAGGTTTTGTTGCAAATAGTCGACAGGGTCACAAGAAACGTGTTGAGAAAAAAAGAAGCAAATTAACTGCCAAAGATTTGAGAAGAATCAAATGTAAAGCTACCAGGAACCCATTATCATCCAGTGCTGTCATATTCCAGACTTGCAACCTACCTGGAGTGCCCAGAAGTACAAGATGTTCAGTGCTCAGAGACATGGCCAAGGTAAGGGAGGCTTAAACCCGACCACCACTGAACAAGACACATAAGTTAAGACGTCAAGACTGGGCCAAGAACTATCTGAAGACAGATTTTTCAAAGGTGATATGGACTGATGAGATGAGAGTGTCTCTTGACGGACCAGATGGCTGGGCCCGTGGCTGGATCAGTAACGGGCAGAGTTCCACTTCGACTCAGATGCCAGCAAGTTGGAGGTGGGGTACTGGTATGGGCTGGTATTATTAAAGATGAGCTAATTGGACCGTTTTGGGTTGAAATTAGTGAAATGGACTCAAAATCAACTCTCAAACCTACTGCAAGTTTTAAGAAGACACTTTCCTCAAGCAGTGGTACAGGAAAAAGTCTGCATCTTTCAAAAAGACCATGATTTTTATGCAGGACAATGCTCCAGCGCATGCATCGAAGTACTCCACTGCGTGGCTAGCCAGTAAAGGCCTTAAAGATGAAAGAATAATACATGGCCCCCTTCCTCACCTGACCCAAACCCTATTGAGAACTTGTGGAGCCTTCTTAAACAGGAGATTTACAGTGCAGGAAAACAGTACACCACTCTGAACAGTGTCTGGGAGGCTGTGGTTGCTGCTGCACAAAACGTTGATCGTCAACAGATCAAGAAACTGACAGACTCCATGAATGGAAGGCTTGTTACTGCTATTGAAAAGAAGGGTGACTTTATTGGTCAATTATTTTTATTTTTTTAAATGTCAGAAATGTTTATTTGTATATTTTGAGCTGTTTGTGTATTATTCTTACTTAAACAGATGAAAATAGACAAGTGAGATGGGAAATTTGTCGTTTTTCATTTAGTTGCATAATAATTATGCACACTCATAGTTGCCCAATAATTGTGCAGACATAGATATTCTCCTAAGAAAACCAAAACCTCACTTTTACTTTCTTAAATATTCAGGTTTGAGGTTATTGACATTTTGTATTGACCGAGAGCACTGTAGTTGTTCAATAATAAAATGAATCCTCAAAAATACAACTTGCCTAATAATTGTGCACACAGTGTAGGCCACAGGATCACATTCGGTATAGGAATAGGCTATAGTGCAACAGATTGATTAGATGTACTGTAATTGATTGTAAATGATCAACAACAAAGTCACACTCTAAAGTATCAGGTTTTGATTTGATACTTTACTCCAAGGTTCTGATATCACTTTGAGGACATCCTTTGTATAGTCAAAAATGATATCAGCTGGATGGGCTGAGCAAAAAAAAAAATATTATTTCGGTACTGGGTGACTGGACCGTCACTCATTACGTATAAAGTTGTGGGGGATGGGTTGCATTTCCTCATTACATCCCTTAGCACTGGCTCCAAGTGGGCCCACACAGCTCTCTCATTGTGCCAAAGGGACGCAGAGATGGTGGCATAGGCCTGTTAGCCAGCTGTTGTATAAGCTACACAGGTGTGGACTGTAGCTTGCTTCCGACTCCCTCCAAAATGGAAAGACTGTACCTCACTATGAAGCTAGCAGGAGAAGTTTTCAGAAAAAACGATGTGGAGGACAACTTCATCTTCTCTTAGGCTTTCTTTCAAAAAACCTGCATTCTTTGGCTTGGTGTGGCCAATTGTAGTGGCATTTGGCTAGCACGGCTGTCGAGCTTATGGTTGAAATGTTTCAACAGTTCTGTACAGGTTCCAAAATTTGAAAGGTCTGACAACTGTATAAAAGTATCTACTACCAAATCCAGGCTTGCATTACAGTTT
>NW_027666942.1:37500-40000 GCF_963457725.1 Sprattus sprattus | reverse complement strand
AGTCTAGTTTTCGAAAACTGAGCACACTACAACAGCTACGCTGTGTGTACATCCTCAAACGTTTTTCAGTTAACCTAATGATTCAAGGTCTCTCATGAATCATTACTCCCAGGACACGGGTTAATGTTAACTCACGCTATCGGTCACAACAAGTTACTTGGGATATGCTACCTCATAGTTAGCTAACGTTAGCTAGCTAAACGTTTACAGAGGCTAACGTGAAGCTTCAATCAAATTATTAGCTAGCTTTCCAAGCTAGCTGACACAACCTAAACACTCGACTGCCCCTTTGAAGTCAACTTAACGTTGGCTAATATATTCTAATAACTAGTTATCATTGACAGTTACAAGCTAATTTACCAAACTCCTTTCTGTCCTAAATTGAGCAGTTGCTGGTGTGAGCTACAATATGGGAGCTAGCAAAGCCATTTCTAGCTCTACTTCACAATACTGCTGCCTAGTGTAATAAGTTAACGTAAAACATAAATGTTTATAAAGTATCAGACATAAACAGGATACAACACACCAGTTACCAATTGATATTATGTGTTTATATATACCGAAAATGTCAGTAAATCCAGATGATGATTATGCTGCTGCTGCTGTTGGTCCCGTCGCAGGTCCCGTCGAAAACCCTGGAGTCGCGACCCTGTCAGTTGTTTCCATGTGAAATCAATGGAATGCTTCACTTTTTGGCGCCGTATTGACAACTGTCTGTCACTCGCACACTGTGCTTGTAAATTATTTTTCAAGTTTGCACGTACCTATTTATGCGAGTGAAATACTCGCACTGTAGAGCCCTGGAAGGTGTCTCTTAATATGCCTACAGTTGAATGGAGAACGACTGATAGAGCGGGTGACGTCACAATGGCTCAACCTTCCCCATGTTAGTCAATGAGAGAAAAAGGGGATGAAAAAATGGAATAAAAAAGGAGTGACAAGGAGTACCGCCACGAAAAGTCATAGCAGCTTGCACCGGATCGGGCCGGACGTTTTGGTGTTTGAATGGCGTCTCTAGCTCAATCGGGCGAGGAGTAGTTAGCTGCAAGAAAAACGTACGGAATAAATAAATAAATAAAGAAATAAAGAAAACTTGACGATAACAATACTGTGCTTCCCTTCGGGCAAGCACACTAATTAACGCATTTGTGTGTATGTGTGTGTGTGCATTTACATTTACATTTACATTTACATTTACATTTACATTTACATTTACATTTACATTTACATTTAGCAGACGCTTTTGTCCAAAGCGACGTACAAGGGACAGAACAGTCAAGCTAAGAGACATAAAAACCTGGTGTAACAATAAATACTGCTTTACATAAGAAATAGAAAAACAACATCCAAAAGAAAAAGAGGTGCGGGCCTGTCACTGCTTAAGTGCAGGTTAAGCCGAGGTGCCAGTTAGGAAGGGAGGTGCTCTCTGAAGAGTCGGGTCTTATAAAGCTTCTTGAAGGTAGAGAGGGACGCCCCTGCTCTAGTATGAGAATAGTCTGGATTTGCGTACTTGCATAGACGGCAGTGCCAGACGACACTCACTAGATGAGCACAGCATCCTAAGTGTAACATTTGCCCTTACAAGAGCATTCAGGTAGGTGGGAGCAGAACCAGCAAGCACTCTGTAGGCAAGCATAAGTGACTTGAACTTGATGTGAGCAGCTACCGGCAGCCAGTGGAGCTCAGTGAGTAGCGGGGTGATGTGTGCCCTCTTTGAACACCAGATGCGCCGCCGCAATCTGGATCATCTGTAGTGGTTTCACCACGCAAGCCGACAGGCCCGTTAGGAGGGCGTTGCAGTAGTCAAGGCAGGAACTCAGCATGGTTTGCACCAGCAGCTGGGTGGTATATTGGGTTAGGTACGGCCTGATTTTGTGGATGTTGTATAGTGCAAAACGGCACGACCTGGAGACAGAGACTATGTGGGCTGTGAAGGTCAGTTGTCAGGTCATATGTGCGTTAAAAATAAAATGAATTTTTATTATTATTATATGTGTGTGTGTGTGACTGTGTGTACATGAGTGTGTGTGTGTGTGTGTGTGTACATGTGTGTGTGTGTGTCCGGTGTAGAAGTGTAGTTGTGTGTATGTGTGTGTGTGTGTGTGTGTGTGTCAGTGAGCTGTGATGGTCAGTTGACGGACTGGAAGCGGTCTGCTCTCTCCCATACATACCTCATCCTACCACGCTGGCCTTAAAGATAGATTAGATTCTCTCAGATGTGTTACCAGCTTAAACCGTATGTGTGTGTGTACATGTGTGTTTGTGTGTGTGTTTGTTTAAGAGGTGTGTGTATGTGTGTGTGTGTGTGTGTGTTACCAGCTTAAACCATGTGTGTGTGTGTGTGTACATGTGTGTTTGTGTGTGTTTACAGCTTAAACAATAAGAGTTGTGTGTATGTGTGTGTGTGTGTGTGTGTGTGTTACCAGCTTAAACAATAAGAGGTGTGTGTGTGTGTGTGTGTGTGTGTGTGTTACCAGCTTAAACAATAAGAGGTGTGTGT
>NW_027666942.1:30000-32500 GCF_963457725.1 Sprattus sprattus | reverse complement strand
TGAAGTTTACCATTGCACAGTTGAATGATTCTAGGGAGGATTGGGAGACAGAATATGGTCAGATGAATCCAAAATCAAGCTCTTTGGCATCAACTCGACTTGCCGTGTTTGACAGGGGGGGGAATGCTGAATATGACCCCAAGAGTACATCATACCCACCATCAAGCATGGAGGTGGAAACATTATGCTTTGGGGCTGTTTCTCTGCCAAGGGTACAGGACGACTCCACCGCATCAAGGGGACTATGGATGGGGCCATGTAACGTGGAATATTGAACTTGAACCTCATTCCCTCATTCCCTCCCATTGAAAACACAACCTTAAAGATTTGGAGAGGATCTGGAAAGAGGAGTGGACCAAAATCCCTCCTGAGATGTTTGTAAACCTGGTGACCAACTACAAGAAACGTCTGACGTCTGTGCTTGCCAATAAGGGTTATTCCACCAAGTACTAAGTCATTTTTGTCAGTCAGTTTTGGGGTTCAAATACTTATTTTTTGCATCAAATGCAAATAAAGTCATAATTCTTATAAAATGCATTTTTCTGGATTTTTTTGTTGATATTCTGTTTCTCACTGTTAATATACACCTACCATTACAATTATAGATCACACATTTCTTTGCAAGTAGCCAAACTTGTGAAATCGCAAGGGGTTCAAATACTTATTTTCCCCACTGTAGTCTCTAATACTCTCACCTCAGCTAACGCTGTTTATACCTGACCCACGCTCATAGTCTCTAATACTCTCACCTCAGCTAACGCTGTTTACACCTGACCCACGCTCATAGTCTCTAATAATCTCACCTCAGCTAACGCTGTTTACACCTGACCCACGCTCATAGTCTCTAATACTCTCACCTCAGCTAACGCTGTTTACACCTGACCCACGCTCATAGTCTCTAATACTCTCACCTCAGCTAATGCTGTTTACACCTGACCCACGCTCATAGTCTCTAATACTCTCACCTCAGCTAATGCTGTTTACACCTGACCCACGCTCATAGTCTCTAATACTCTCACCTCAGCTAACGCTGTTTACACCTGACCCACGCTCATAGTCTCTAATACTCTCACCTCAGCTAATGCTGTTTACACCTGACCCACGCTCATAGTCTCTAATACTCTCACCTCAGCTAATGCTGTTTACACCTGACCCACGCTCATAGTCTCTAATACTCTCACCTCAGCTAACGCTGTTTACACCTGACCCACGCTCATAGTCTCTAATACTCTTACCTCAGCTAACGCTGTTAAAGCCTGACCCACGCTCATCGTCTCTAATACTCTCACCTCAGCTAACGCTGTTTACACCTGACCCACGCTCATAGTCTCTAATACTCTACCCTCAGCTAACGCTGTTTACACCTGACCCACGCTCATAGTCTCTAATACTCTTACCTCAGCTAACGCTGTTTACACCTGACAGACGCTCAGAGACTCTCTTACCTCAGCTAACGCTGTTAAAGCCTGACCCACGCTCATAGACTCTTACCTCAGCTAACGCTGTTTACACCTGACCCACGCTCATAGTCTCTAATACTCTCACCTCAGCTAACGCTGTTAAAGCCTGACCCACGATCAGAGAGACCTCAGCTAACCTCAGCTAACGCTGTTTACACCTAACGCTCAGAGAGTTTCTCACCTCTGCTCTCCCGTCCCCCCACAGGTGAAGGACGGCGGGATCCACCTGAGCTTCCAGTTCTCTGCCAAAGATGAGAAGCCCAAGTCCAGCCCTGCACTCGCCAAACGCAAACACGCTGTCTCGCCATCACGCGGTGAGTCCCATCATGTGTCTGTCCATCATGTGTCTGTCCTCCATGTGTCTCTCCATCACGCGGTGAGTCCCATCATGTGTCTGTCCATCATGTGTCTGTCCATCATGTGTCTGTCCTCCATGTGTCTGTCCTCCATGTGTCTGTCTGTCCTCCATGTGTCTGTCCATCATGTGTCTGTCCATCATGTGTCTGTCCATCATGTGTCTGTCCATCATGTGTCTGTCCATCATGTGTCTGTCTGTCCTCCATGTGTCTGTCCATCATGTGTGTGTGTTCTGTTGGTTGTGAACATCACTAGAGATCATCTAGGATCAGGCCCAGAGAGCAAGGTGTCTCCTGACGTAGAGCAAGGTGTCTCCTGACGTAGAGCAAGGTGTCTCCTGACGTAGAGCAAGGTGTCTCCTGACGTAGAGCAAGATGTCTCCTGACGTAGAGCAAGGTGTCTCCTGACGTAGAGCAAGGTGTCTCCTCTCTGACGTAGAGCAAGGTGTCTCCTCTCTGACGTAGAGCAAGGTGTCTCCTCTCTGACGTAGAGCAAGATGTCTCCTGACGTAGAGCAAGGTGTCTCCTGACGTAGAGCAAGGTGTCTCCTCTCTGACGTAGAGCAAGGTGTCTCCTCTCTGACGTAGAGCAAGGTGTCTCCTCTCTGACGTAGAGCAAGGTGTCTCCTGACGTAGAGCAAGGTGTCTCCTGACGTAGAGCAAGGTGTCTCCTGACGTAGAGCAA
>NW_027666942.1:15000-20000 GCF_963457725.1 Sprattus sprattus | reverse complement strand
TGTGAAGCCTTCCTTTTATATCGTAATCCAATTACCTTGGCCAGACGTAAAACTCTCAGTATGAAACAAACATTACCTAGTGTCATTGCTCATAGGCCAAGCATGAAAGCGTAAACAAAAACCTTTTTTAGGGTACTCCAGTTAGGGGCGGGCACTCGATTAAATTATCTAAATCGATCGTCGGGAGAATTAACGATCGAATTTAGATTACACTAATACACACTGGACTTCATCCAGACGGACCATGTGCTGTGGGTGAGGGGATCTATACTGAACCCTCAAATAACACACACACACACACACACACACACACACACACTAATACACACTGGACTTCATCCAGACGCACCATGTGCTGTGTGTGAGGGGATCTATACTGAACCCTGAAATAACACACACACACACACACACACACACACACACACACTAATACACACTGGACTTCATCCAGACGCACCATGTGCTGTGTGTGAGGGGATCTATACTGAACCCTCAAATAACAAGTACCCTAGATGAAACGCTACATGGAGATGGGTTCTCCTTTGACTGTAGCAAACAGAACAGAACACAGAACATCAATGCAGATCTTTCATTCTCAACTTGATCCCTGCACAAGAAAATCTGTCAGTAAGCCTACATGCGTTTTTGCGTTGACCAGGTATCATAGAACAAAGAGTTCTTTCAGTTCCGTGGTCCGTGTGTCATTTAGTTCCGTGGTCCGTGTGTCATTTAGTTCCGTGGTCCGTGTGTCATTTAGTTCCGTGGTCCGTGTGTCATTCAGTTCAGTTCCGTGGTCCGTGTGTCATTTAGTTCCGTGGTCCGTGTGTCATTCAGTTCAGTTCCGTGGTCCGTGTGTCATTTAGTTCCGTGGTCCGTGTGTCATTCAGTTCCGTGGTCCGTGTGTCATTTAGTTCCGTGGTCCGTGTGTCATATAGTTCCGTGGTCCGTGTGTCATTTAGTTCCGTGGTCCGTGTGTCATTCAGTTCCGTGGTCCGTGTGTCATTTAGTTCCGTGGTCCGTGTGTCATATAGTTCCGTGGTCCATGTGTCATATAGTTCCGTGGTCCGTGTGTCATATAGTTCCGTGGTCCGTGTGTCATTCAGTTCAGTTCCGTGGTCCGTGTGTCATTTAGTTCCGTGGTCCGTGTGTCATATAGTTCCGTGGTCCGTGTGTCATTCAGTTCCGTGGTCCGTGTGTCATTTAGTTCCGTGGTCCGTGTGTCATTCAGTTCCGTGGTCCGTGTGTCATATAGTTCCGTGGTCCGTGTGTCATTTAGTTCCGTGGTCCGTGTGTCATATAGTTCCGTGGTCCGTGTGTCATTTAGTTCCGTGGTCCGTGTGTCATTTAGTTCCGTGGTCCGTGTGTCATATAGTTCCGTGGTCCGTGTGTCATATAGTTCCGTGGTCCGTGTGTCATTTAGTTCCGTGGTCCGTGTGTCATTCAGTTCCGTGGCTCTCTCCCCCAATCAGCTGAGAGCATGCACCTAATTCAGCATAACATGTTCCATTCATAAATAATAAAGTCACAATTCTGTTGTTTCTTCCCAGCAGACAAACAAGTATGTGAAGTTCTCAGTGTGAAGCCTTCCTTTTATATCGTAATCCAATTACCTTGGCCAGACGTAAAACTCTCAGTATGAAACAAACATTACCTAGTGTCATTGCTCATAGGCCAAGCATGAAAGCGTAAACAAAAACCTTTTTTAGGGTACTCCAGTTAGGGACGGGCACTCGATTAAATTATCTAAATCGATCGTCGGGAGAATTAACGATCGAATTTAGATTAATCATTAATACTTTTATATTCAAATTCTCTATTTATAGGCTATATTAAAATGCACACAGCGTGTTTCTTCATTAAGATCTTTATAACAAGATGAACAACTCTTGTGGCAGTTAAACGGGATCTGTTCAACGGGAACACTTGAAAATATGCGCCGCTGTACTCTTAAGCACACACACACACAAACACACACACACACACACAAACACACACACACACACACACACACACGCACACGCACACACACACACACACACACACACGCTGTACTCTTAAGCAGCGGAGCCGACAGCTAGAACCTCATAAACACAACTGACCCTCGTTTATTTTATTCTCATAAATGAAATAATATGAAATGAAGCTGTTCTCCGATCATTGTGGAACTGGATAAACCACGCTGTTACATGTTTTGGTTTTTATCATATATCACATTTGCGTATGTTTATGTGTGTGTGTGTTTGCATATGTTAACGTGTGTGTGTGTGTGTGTGTGTGTGTGTGTGTGTGTGTGTGTGTGTGTGTGTGTGTGTGTGTGTGTGTGTGTGTGTGTGTGTGTGTGTGTGTGTGTGTGTGTGTGTGTGTGTGTGTGTGTGTGTGTGTGTGTGTGTGTGTGTGTTGCAGGAGCGTCTGGGCGTGAGCAGCATAGTGCATCTGGAGATGAGTCTAAAAGAGCTACAGGATCCACCAGAGGACGATGAACCGCACCTGCAGGAGCTAGCCTTCACACCTATACACGCTCCAGTCATCATCCTGGGCACACACTCCACCTGGTGAGATACACACACACACACACACACACACCACACACACACACACACACACACACCACACACCACACACACACACACACACACACACACACACACACCACAAACCACAAACCACACACCACACACCACACACTACACACTACACACACACACACACACCACACACCACACACACACACACAGACACACACAGGTTTCTGGAAAAGTTGATCCAGGACTGGAGATGTATATTTGAACAGTTAAGGCGAGACATGGCAGGTGAATAGGGTAAAAAAATTAAATACAAGGGATCACCATGAAACTTTACCAGTTGATTACATACATCATTACAAGAAAAAAATGTATTACAAGTTTTTGAATTTTGCATAGTTAATTATGCTAATTAGGCTGGATCTCATTAAATATGCACGTTTTTGCATTTATTTCAGGTACATGAATCTTAAACTGTGATAAAGCCAGGACCAAAATTCTTTTTTTATTTTGTTCATATATCAAATGACAAAAAATACTCAGATGGATTTTAGGATATCTGCTTTTATGACCTGGGAAATCAAAATATACTATCCGTGGCCTTAAAAACCCTATTTTCGCCATGATTTCCAGGTAAAATGACCCATAAATCTGGCCAGGAACAATTTATAAATAAATCCATCTGTAGATGTCTTCATAACAATGCTATGTGTGAAACTGGGAAGTGTGGTGTACCTAGGTTCTACATAGGCTGAGAAATGTGTACCTAAAAATGAAAAAACACTCATTTTGAGAAAACCGCATTTAAAGACAACACGTGGGGCACTGAGCGAATCACGTTAGCAGAAAAGCGCCGTCAGCCAATGAATCCCTTCAGAAAGTCAGGATTGGTTGCTGAAAAGAAAGGAAATGCCCATATTTGGATTACACAGCCTTCTGATCGAGGCTCATAGGTTTAAAGTCATTCCAGACATGAAAGATGTCGTGTAAAAAGACGAAACGCTGAACGTGGTTCAAGGGAGAATTCTTGGTAAAGTTAGGAGAAAATGGATGCCGCGGCTGAACTAAATGCAGTGAAACAGACACTTAAATGTGTAATTTTGACGTTTTCTTTATGGTAGTATGAAAGATAACAAGTTAAAGAGGCAAACTAGCCCAAAATCTCAAATTTGACCAGGGCATGAAAAAAATCGATATTTCACCTGCCGTGTCTCGCCTTAATCCAGGCCCATTTGAGAAAGCATATTTAAAGACAGTTTTGAAAACCTCACTGTGGATTGCTGAGGTAGGAAGAATTCAGATTTCAGGTGTTTATAGAAGTCGTTTCCCTTGATGTTGTCCCTTAATTGTTGTTTTGACTGATAAAAGTGATGGTGTGTGTGTGTGTGTTTTGACTGGTAAAAGTGATGGTGTGTGTGTGTGTGTGTGTGTGTGTGGTTAAAGTGATGGTGTGTTGGACCTGCCTGAGATGGGCTGCAAACACTCTGCAATTACCTCTGAGAAAGAGCCTCCTCTGGCTGCTTATCACTGATTGCACTTCTAAAGAGAATGATGATGCACCATCACGGCCTGATTCACTCACTGAGCCCATATTCACACACACACACACACACACACACACACACACACACACACACACACACACACACACACCACACACTCACTCACACACACACACACACTCACACACTCACACACACACTCACACCACACACACACACACACAGCACACACCACCTAGCACACACACACACACACACACACACACACACACTCACACACTCACACACACACTCACACACACACACACCACACACACACTCACACACACACACACACACACACACCCTTCATACTACATTCATAAACGCTACGATTGACACACACACACACACTCTCCCCCACTGAACTGGAGTCCCAGCCCAGCTCATCATCAGCAGGGTAATTATGTGCTGTGATGAGCTGGGTCTGTGTGTGTGTGTGTGTGTGTGCTGTGATGAGCTGTGTGTGTGTGTGTGTGTGTGTGTGTGTGTGTGTGTGTGTGTGTGTGTGTGTGTGTGTGTGTGTGTGTGTGTGTGTGTGATGAGCTGGGTGATGAGGGAGGCTGGCAGGGCGCGGCGGTGGATTAGCGTGTTTAATTTAGCATAAAATGGCGTGATCCATAGGTTATGTTATTCCCCCGCCCGGATCCTCTTTGTCAGCGCCACTTAAGAGAAAGTGATGTAAGGATTTACATAATGACTGTTTTCCACTGATTACTCGTGTAATGTCACTTCTACTCTGTGCAGCGTCTAACCATAGATATCTACCCTCTCCAGTATATACACTCCAACCATAGATATCTACCCTCTCCAGCATCTAACCATAGATATCTCCACTGCAGCGTCTAACCATAGATATCTCCACTGCAGCGTCTAACCATAGATATCTCCACTGCAGCGTCTAACCATAGATATCTCCACTGCCTCGTCTAACCAT
>NW_027666944.1:63972-73972 GCF_963457725.1 Sprattus sprattus | reverse complement strand
CACACACACACACACACACATAGGTAGTTGGTTCATATCCGCCACCGTATTACTGACTTCTCATCTTCTCACACACACACACACACACACACACACACACACACACACACACATAGGTAGTTGGTTCATATCCGCCACCGTATTACTGACTTCTCATCTTCTCACACACACACACACACACACACACACACACACATAGGTAGTTGGTTCATATCCGCCACCGTATTACTGACTTCTCATCTTCTCACACACACACACACACACACACACACACACACACACACATAGGTAGTTGGTTCATATCCGCCACCGTATTACTGACTTCTCATCTTCTCACACACACACACAAACACACTCAAACACACACACACACACACACACACACACACACACACACACACACACATAGGTAGTTGGTTCATATCTGCCACCATATTACTGACTTCTCATCTTCTCTGCCACAGAGGAGTAGCTGTCCAGCAGCACTTTGCAGAGAGGGGTTGAGCTTCTCACAGAAGCAGTATAGTGACTGGAAATCTATAGGATAATAATGTAAATCTAAAGGACGATGATCTTAATCTATAGGACAAAATGTAAATCTATGGGACAATAATATAAATCTATATGATGATAACATAAATCTATTTGACGATAATGTAAATTAATAGTACAATAATATAAATATATATAGGACGATAATGTAAATCTATAAGACGATAGTGTAAATCTATATGGCGATAATGTAAATCTATAGGGCGATAATGTAAATCTATAGGGCGATAATGTAAATCTATAGTACAATAATATAAATCTATAGGGCGATAATATAAATCTATAGGGCGATAATGTAAATCTATAGGGCGATAATATAAATCTATAGGGCAACAATGTAAATCTATAGGGCGATAATGTAAATCTATAGGGCGATAATGTAAATCTATAGTACAATAGTGTAAATCTATAGGGCGATAGTGTAAATCTATAGGGCGATAATGTAAATCTACAGGGCGATAGTGTAAATCTATATGACGATAATGTAAATCTGTAGGGCGTAAAGGGCTAAGGCAGGTGAAGGGTTCTCACTGAACTTCTCAGTGCACGTGAGCGCCACCTTCCTCCTCCTCAGACACCATCTTCCTCTTTGGTTTCAGCTCTAGATTTGTTTCATCCAACAGTTCAGGAAATTGGTTTGACCAGTACATTTCACTAAGCACTAAGTAGTCATTCATCACTATTGGCCGTTTCTTTATATTCACAAAAAGCCCAGAAGAGCTCCATTTTGTTTTCTCCAACAGCCTCAACCTCTGCAACCAGAGTCCACCAGTCCAGGAGCATTTACCACAACCAAAACTGAATGCAACCGGTCGGTTGTCTTCCAAACCAAAACCGAATGCAACCGGTCGGTTGTCTTCCAAACCAAAACCAAATGTAACCGGTCGGTTGTCTTCCACACGTCTAGACTTCCCCAATCTCTGTGCCAACACACATGAACACACACACACACACACCGAAACCAGCAGTCACACAGGGCAAAGGTCATGTCATGTGAGATAGAAAGCCACAGCACTGATGTCCCCCACACACACACACACACACACACACACACACTCACACACACACACCCACACACACACACAGCCACTCACACACACAGACACACACAGACACACACAGACACACACACACACACACACACACACACACACACACAGACACACACACACACACACACACACACACACACACACAAACACACAGTCACTGCACTGATGTCCCTGCTGTGATCTTACTCTTGGCTAAATAGAGCCATTCACAATTAACATTGTCTGAAGACCTGAGCCCCAGGCCAATCCAGTAACTCCAGATTTATTGATAACTCGGCAAAGACATCAAGAGCAATCAATTTTGGTCTGGAAGGTCTCAGCGAAGATGGTTTCGGTAGAGCAGAACCTATTCCTGTATTTGGTAGAACATATTTCTATGGATTAAGGTTCTTCAGCGGCCATTAGAAACCAGTGAACTTCACTACTGAGTTCCACCAATGAACTTAACTACAGAGTTATACCAATGAAATCAGCTATGTGAGTTCCACCAATGAAATCAGCTATGTGAGTTCCACCAATGAAATCAGCTGTCTGAGCACCTCACAGTTAATGGATGTAATTATCACACACACACACACACACACACACACACACACACACACACACACACACACACACACACACACACACAGTCACAGTCCCTCTTGTTTCTCCTTAGGTTGGGAAGAAGGGAACAAAGAAAGGAAAAAATGGAGGGAAAAGAAGAAAGAATGGAGAAGGCAAGAAGAAGAGAGGAGAAGAAGAAAGGAATGGGAAGAAGAGAGGAGAAGAAGAAAGGAATGGGAAGAAGAGAGGAGAAGAAGAAAGGAATGGGAAGAAGAGAGGAGGAGAAGAAAGGAATGGGAAGAAGAGAGGAGAAGAAGAAAGGAATGGGAAGAAGAGAGGAGAAGAAGAAAGGAATGGGAAGAAGAGCGGAGGAGAAGAAAGGAATGGGAAGAAGAGAGGAGAAGAAAGGAATGGGAAGAAGAGCGGAGGAGAAGAAAGGAATGGGAAGAAGAGCGGAGGAGAAGAAAGGAATGGGAAGAAGAGAGGAGAAGAAGAAAGGAATGGGAAGAAGAGCATCTCTGAAATGGAACCCTGAGGTGATGGAGGAGGTGATGAGGAGATGATGAAGGAGGTGATGGAGGAGGTGATGGCTTTGCCTAGGAGGAGACCTCATGCTGGCCTGCATCAAAGCTGTGTGTGTGTTATACGTGTGGATGTGCATTATGGTGTAATAATGACACATTATATCATTGTTTACTGTTTGAAACATTATAATGACACATTATATCATTGTTTACTGTTTGAAACATTATAATGACACATTATATCATTGTTTACTGCGATGTTTACAACTTCATTGAACTCCTTGACATGTTAACTGAGTCCATTCCTCTGTTTTTAAAGGAAAAGAATAATGGTTCAGTCCACTATGGGCATCCACCACACCAGCTCAGAATGGTTCAGTCCACTATGGGCACCACACCAGCTCAGAATGGTTCAGTCCACTATGGGCACCACACCAGCTCAGAATGGTTCAGTCCACTATGGGCATCCACCACACCAGCTCAGAATGGTTCAGTCCACTATGGGCACCACACCAGCTCAGAATGGTTCAGTCCACTATGGGCACCACACCAGCTCAGAATGGTTCAGTCCACAATGGGCAACCACCACACCAGCTCAGAATGGTTCAGTCCACTATGGGCACCCACCATACCAGCTCAGAATGGTTCAGTCCACTATGGGCACCCACCACACCAGCTCAGAATGGCTGATAATCTTTTTTCTTGACAAATAGACTCTGTGATGACATATCCCAAAATCTTACCTTCCTTTTCCCAAAACAACCTTTAAAGTAAGCATTTTAAAACAACCTTTAAAGTAAGCATTTTAAAACAACCTTTTAAAGTAAACATAGAAGAAAAAGCATTTTTTCGGACAGGTATTTTTCTGATCTTTGGAGTTTAGTGACTTGGCCAGAAATATGACCAGAGCTCTGAAACTCTGTGCTGTAGAAATCTAGAATCAGTCATAATATGACCTAAGGGGGCATTCAGTAATAACTCCATATTGCCTCAACAACACCTTTGAGTCACTCCATTATAAATATAGAATTCAAATAAACGAGGAAGTCATATCATACACGAAGACTTTAAACAGACAGGGTGACGTGATGGTGATAGTTTATAATAAATCAGGGAAGTCATATCATACACGAAGACGTCTTTACGAAGACTTTAAACAGGCAGGGTGACGTGATGGTGTTAGTTTATAATAAACAAGAATGGGAGCATTCAGAGAATGCAAACCTCCGCCTTGTGACCTTGACCTTTGACCTTGACATCTGAAAATCTAATAATTTATTGCCATCATATTACCCAATCTCCCCACACAGTTTGATGGAAATCGGTCCATGCGTTTCTGCGTAATCCTGCTGACAAACAGACAAACAAACATACAGGCGCGAAAACATAACCTCCTTGGCGGAGGTAATGAGGAAGTCATATCATACACGAAGACGTCTTTACGAAGACTTTACACAGGCAGGGTGACGTGCTGGTGCTAGTTTATAATAAATGAGGAAGTCATATCATAAACGAAGACGTCTTTACGAAGACTTGAAACAGGCAGGGTGACGTGCTGGTGCTAGTTTATAATAAATGAGGAAGTCATATCATACACGAAGACGTCTATAGAAGACTTGAAACAGGCAGGGTGACGTGCTGGTGTTGGTCATTGAGAAGCTCAGAATAAACATCAGTGGTTTCGTAAAGCAGAAGCAGCGGTCGGCACCTTGAGTGAGATGCAGGACACGCCCATCAGCTGAGGTCAGGGGAGGGCGGACTGGCCATAGGGGATGTGTGTGTGTGTGTGTGTGTGCAGGGGCAGACTGGCCATAGGGGATGTGTGTGTGTGTGTGTGTGTGTGTGCAGAGGCAGACTGGCCATAGGGGATGTGTGTGTGTGTGTGTGTGTGCAGGGGCAGACTGGCCATAGGGGATGTGTGTGTGTGTGTGTGTGTGTGTGCAGAGGCAGACTGGCCATAGGGGATGTGTGTGTGTGTGTGTGTGTGCAGGGGCAGACTGGCCATAGGGGATGTGTGTGTGTGTGTGCAGGGGCAGACTGGCCATAGGGGATGTGTGTGTGTGTGTGTGTGTGTGTGTGTGTGTGTGTGTGTGTGTGTGTGTGTGTGCAGAGGCAGACTGGCCATAAGTGATACCTGTGAACCCCCTGGTGGGTCGGTGGGGTTGGGCTGTGTGTGTGTGTGTGTGTGTGTGTGTGTGTGCAGGGGCTGGTCCAATACCGGCCCCGCCCACCTCCATCACCAACCGGCCTGGCCCTCCCTCTGACATCGCTGGAACACGTTACATTTACTCCGATACAACAATGATCACAGAATGAGATTTATACTTCTCCTTGTGATCTGTGTTCACACTCATGGTTTCCATCTCCTTTACTCATCTAATCTCTTCCGTCAGTCTAACTTCGTTTGAGGCGTTATTAAATGTCAATCACTCTAGCCTACTCAACACTTGTGTCACTCGCTCGCAGACACCTACAACTTCCCTACACACACACACACACACTCACACACACATAATCACACACACACACACACACACATAATCACACACACACATAATCACACACACACACACACACACATAATCACACACACACACACACAATCACACACCCAGCATGCAACACTACTGATACCAGTACCACTGATGTTCACACCCCATTGTATGTTCTGTTCATTTCTACCATATAGTTCATACTTATTCTACCCTCTAATTCCAGTTTCTTGATTGTGTGGCCTTTCCCTGCTTAAGGCTCTGTAGTTATACATATAACCATCTGATACTAGCCCAGAGTTAAGCATATTCATCTAGCAAACTATACCTACCTTGGACTGTTTCAATAGCCAGTATCATTTGATTCCATGTGTCCATCCAGTCAAATTGGTGGATCCAAATGTTATAAATATATATATATATATGATGAAATTTCTTTGTAATCATCCAAAATAATGTGTCATAAGTGTATGAGTATTTTTCCAAGTAGGCCACTGACTGGTCCATACGTGCAATGCATTCAGTGGGCAAATGCGCTGTGTACTTAGTGGGCCGCGCGCCGGATATGAAGTGTTCCGGTCTGACAGTAACTCCCCGGCCGGCCACCCCCCCCCCCCCCCCCCCAGTCCGTCCCTGGCTGAGGCGTGATTGTTAGTTTAGCCTGTGACCTCTTCATAAAAGAACAGAATTACAAAACTACTGAGAGATCTGCATTAGTAGCCTAGCTATAGTAGCATAGCTATAGTAGTCTAGCTATAGTAGCCTAGCTATAGTAGTCTAGCTATAGTAGCCTAGCTATAGTAGCCTAGCTATAGTAGTCAAGCTATAGTAGCCTAGCTATAGAAGCCTAGCTATAGTAGTCTAGCTATAGTAGCCTAGCTATAGTAGCCTAGCTATAGTAGCCTAGCTATAGTAGCCTAGCTATAGCCAGATCCACGTCTGCAGTCTGTGTTCAAACAGTGATATAGTATGGGCTGAGTTTTTTTTTAAATTCATCACATTTTGTATTTGTTTAAGTGAATGTGAAGTTGATCAGTTTGGGAATAATTAATGTCTTTGCTTCCACATCGCAGCCGATTAAGGATCAGTTAGTCGCTTCAGGACAAACAGTAAAACTGCCTTCAGACTGTCATTTGACATGTCTAGATATGATAAAGAAATATCTTTTTAAAGAGGCTTGCTCATCATAAGGACCTTGAAGAGGAAGTATAGGAGTGTGCTTCCACATGAGGTTGTCTCACACACACACACGTCCTAAATCAATAGTAATGATGTAGAGGTGTAACACATTCTATCCCTACGTAAACAGTGTGTTTGTGTTAGAAGTTATGCACATCTGAATGTATATTTTATCGAAGTCCAAAATCACACGTGTGCATAGCTAATATTTCATCTCCCTTACACATTAGCATAAAGTAGTGTGATCATCCTGCGCTAAGGAGTCCCAACTTATTGTGATTACTGCCAGGTACATGTTTGTATTTTCTTTGGATATTTCTGTTGGACTTTGTATTTGAATTTGAATATATGAGTTTGGAGGATTAGAGTCACGCTGCTGTGCTAGAATATATGAGTTTGGAGGATTAGAGTCACGCTGCTGTGCTAGAATATATGAGTTTGGAGGATTCGAATCGCGCATAGAGTGCTGTGATCCCCGCTGCTGTGCTAGGACCCCCAACGGTCATTAGTGTCAGGCTAATAAAGAGACCAACTGTCATTAGTGTCAGGCTAATAAAGAGACCAACTGTCATTAGTGTCAGGCTAATAAAGAGACCAACTGTCATTAGTGTCAGGCTAATAAAGAGACCAACTGTCATTAGTGTCAGGCTAATAAAGAGACCAACTGTCATTAGTGTCAGGCTAATAAAGAGACCAACTGTCATTAGTGTCAGGCTAATAAAGAGACCAACTGTCATTAGTGTCAGGCTAATAAAGAGACCAACTGTCATTAGTGTCAGGCTAATAAAGAGACCAACTGTCATTAGTGTCAGGCTAATAAAGAGACCAACTGTCATTAGTGTCAGGCTAATAAAGAGACCAACTGTCATTAGTGTCAGGCTAATAAAGAGACCAACTGTCATTAGTGTCAGGCTAATAAAGAGACCAACTGTCATTAGTGTCAGGCTAATAAAGAGACCAACTGGACGCACGGCTCCCATCTTCTTTCAAAAACTACACAATGCAGACGAATTCAAGGGGGTAACATACACACACACTAACTAATAACCCTGTTTATGGTAGAATGTTAATGCACACATTAAGAGAAGATGTAGAATGCATTAGTACAGGAATAAGATCTTGTGTCATGTTTCATAGTATCTTTAAAGATTCTCGTTAGCCAAGGCTACGTCAGGCTTGTATAAAGACCCAAGGCTACGTCAGGCATGTATAAAGACCCAAAGCTACGTCAGGCGTGTATAAAGACCCAAAGCTACGTCAGGCGTGTATAAAGACCCAAAGCTACGTCAGGCGTGTATAAAGAACCAAAGCTACGTCAGGCGTGTATAAAGAACCAAAGCTACGTCAGGCGTGTATAAAGACCCAAAGCTACGTCAGGCGTGTATAAAGACCCAAAGCTACGTCAGGCATGTATAAAGACCCAAAGCTACGTCAGGCGTGTATAAAGAACCAAAGCTACGTCAGGCATGTATAAAGACCCAAAGCTACGTCAGGCGTGTATAAAGAACCAAAGCTACGTCAGGCGTGTATAAAGACCCAAAGCTACGTCAGGCGTGTATAAAGACCCAAAGCTACGTCAGGCGTGTATAAAGAACCAAAGCTACGTCAGGCGTGTATAAAGACCCAAAGCTACGTCAGGCGTGTATAAAGACCCAAAGCTACGTCAGGCGTGTATAAAGACCCAAAGCTACGTCAGGCATGTATAAAGACCCAAAGCTACGTCAGGCGTGTATAAAGAACCAAAGCTACGTCAGGCATGTATAAAGACCCAAAGCTACGTCAGGCGTGTATAAAGAACCAATCCAGAGGCGGCAGACGCAGGTTTCATCCTTTATTTCACCATCAGTGACACATGAAGCTTCTGTGACCTCAGAACAGGGATCTGGGAGGCGAGTCCGCCCGAAGGAGAGAGACACACACACACACACACACACACACACACACACACACCACCATCATCATCATCTCCCTTCTACAACGCTAACTGCTAACACACTAGGCTAGGATAATCGAGAGAGAGAGAGGGAGAGAGAGGGAGAGGAGAGAGAGAGAGGAGAGAGAGAGAGGGAGAGAGAGGGAGAGAGAGGGAGAGAGAGGGAGAGGAGAGGGAGAGGGAGAGAGAGAGAGAGAGAGAGAAGGAGAGAGAGGAGAAGGAGAGAGAGAGGGAGAGGAAGAGAGAGAGAGGAGGAAGCGAGAGGAGAGAGCGAGAGAGAGAGAGAGAGAGAGAGAGAGAGAGAGAGAGAGAAGAGAGAGAGAGAGAGAGAGAGAGGGAAGAGAGAGAGAGAGCGAGAGAGAGAGAGAGGGGGAGAGAGAGAGAGGAGAGAGAGAGAGAGAGAGAGAGAGAGAGAGAGAGAGAGAGAGAGAGAGAGAGAATAGAGATAGTGAGAGAGAAGAGAGAGAGAGAGAGAGCACACATTTTGGGAAGTGCATTTGAGGATTGAAGTTACTGTCCCCGGTTGGATAGTTTGTTTTCATTAAAGATGAACATTTACAGTCTTTGTGATTAAGATAACAGCTGACTCTGAAGGTAAAAAACAAACAAAAACAAAACAAACAAACCGAAACTAAACCAATAACACAAACTCAGGTCAATCCAATCAGAAATTCAAGACACGTTTATACAAAGCAGAAGAGAGACCAATGAAACGATACAGCAACAGAGAGAAGTCACGTCACACCACGCCCCCCCCTCCTCTCTCCTCACACACCCCCTCCTATCAACACACACACCCCCTCCTCTCTCAACACACCCACCACCCCTCCTATCAACACACACACCGCCTCTTCTCACACACACACACCGCCCCCATCTACAACACACACACCCCTCCTGTTGCTGTGTGTGTGTGTGGGGAGGGTGTGTGTGTTTGTGTGTGTGTGTGAGAGGGGTGTGCGTTATTGATCACACGGCTTTAGCAAAGAAATCGTTCTATCCGAGGCAAAGAGGGTGCAAGCATGCATGTGCGTGCGTGCAAGTGTGTGCGACTGTGTGTGTGTGTGTGTGTGTTGTGTGTTGTGTGTGTGTGTATGTGTGTTGACTGTGTGTGTGTGTTTAGTTAGGTGGGAGGGTTGCAGCATCCCCTACTGCTGTCAGTCAGGTAAATGAACCAATCACGCGAGAGGGCAGAGTGGGTCGACCAATCACACGCGAGGTCCAGGAGAGCGATGGGCAGTGCAGTGCAGTGGGAGGGGTCTCTTTGGGACGTCACTTTTCATCCTTCAAAGCCTTCAAGCGGACACACACCAGCTAGCTGCCTTTCCACACACACACACACAGACACACACACACACAGCGAGATGACAGAGCTGGAACAGTACTGTTGATTGCTGAGATCAAACGCACAAAGCAGATACAAAAAAACAATAAAAATAGGGACAGTACTGATCTTCATGCACACACACTCAGACACACACTCAGACACACACACACACACACACACACACACCCCCTGTCAGACACACACTCATGCTGCAGTCTGCTCTGCGGCGCCGTTCTCCGCCACATCCATGGAGTCTCCATCGCCGTTCTCCTTCTCCTTCCCCTGGAGACAGAGTTCACACACACACACATTAGCCCCTATCACACACACACACACACACACATTAGCCCCTATCACACACACACACACACACACACACACACACACATCAGCCC
>NW_027666944.1:46472-61472 GCF_963457725.1 Sprattus sprattus | reverse complement strand
TCTCGTTGGTGCCGTCTAATTCAAGAGCCTGGAGACACACACACACACACACACACACACACACACACACACACACATGTATGTGTTTATGTGTCTATAAACCTGTATCATGTATGTGTGTGTGTGTGTGACCTGTATCATGTATGTGTGTGTGTGTGTGTGTGTGTGTGTGTGTGTACCTTGTCACAGTTCTCCAGTGTTTGGCTGTGTTCCTGCAACTTGAGGAAGCACATGGCTAGCTTGAGGTGTGTGTGTGTGTGTGTGTGTGTACCTTGTCACAGTTCTCCAGTGCTTGGCTGTGTTCCTGTATCTTGAGGAAGCACATGGCCAGGTTGAGGTGTGTGTGTGTGTGTGTGTGTGTGTGTGTCTGTGTGTGTGTGTGTGTGTGTGTACCTTGTCACAGTTCTCCAGTGCTTGGCTGTGCTCCTGCATCTTGAGGAAGCACATGGCTAGGTTGAGGTGTGTGTGTGTGTGTGTGTGTGTGTGTGTGTGTGTGTGTGTGTACCTTGTCACAGTTCTCCAGTGCTTGGCTGTGTTCCTGCATCTTGAGGTAGCACATGGCCAGGTTGAGGTGTGTGTGTGTGTGTGTGTGTGTGTGTGTGTGTACCTTGTCACAGTTCTCCAGTGCTTGGCTGTGTTCCTGTATCTTGAGGAAGCACATGGCTAGGTTGAGGTGTGTGTGTGTGTGTGTGTGTGTGTGTGTGTGTACCTTGTCACAGTTCTCCAGTGCTTGGCTGTGTTCCTGTATCTTGAGGAAGCACATGGCCAGGTTGAGGTGAGCAGCGAGTCTCAGGGCTTTGGCCTTCTCCTCGTCCTCCCCCTTCAGAGACGACTCATGCTCCAGCCACGAGATGATCCGCTTGTACTGCACAGACGCCTGCTTGTACTTACCGTCCTACACACACACACACACACGCACACACACACACACACAGAGACACCGAACAAAACATTAGACGAACACCACACCAGATAAAACAAACTCATCACCACACCAGAACTTACACACACACACACACACACACACACACACACACACACACACACACACTAGGGCCCGACCGATATGGTTTTTTCAGGGCCGATACCGATACCGATATTTATGAAAATGGGAGGCCGATAACCGATATGTGCAACCGATAAATAGAAGAAAAAAAATTCTCAAATAAATTAAAAACGGCACACACTGACTCGGCTGCAAAATTGGTTGTGGAAATGATATGAATTTATGGAAAGTATGGCCGTGTGTGTGTGTTTGTGTGTTTGTAAAGGGACGGATGTTTTGTTGTTGTTGTTCATGTGAACATTGTAACCTTTATGTATGTCCTGAATGTATAAAATACATTTTTTATAAAAATAAAATAAAATAAAAAAAAAAGTATGGCCGATACTGATATCGCCAAAATGTTAAATATCGGCCCGATATATCGGTGCGGCCGATAATCGGTCGGGCCCTAACACACACACACACACCATGAACCACACACACACACTCACACAATTATTCTAGAATTTCGTTAATTTCAGAAGCAGAAGTTCAATGAACCTTGGAATTGATGAAGAAGCTATTTTTGAAAAAGTGTGGTCTGTAGCATAAACTGAATGCCAACAGCACCCTCTAGTGGATTTAAAACAAAACTGCAGGACAGATGAATTGCATTGGCATGGTAAACGAGGAGATGCTTTTTCTTTGTGTCTATTCCTCACTGTATGCCTTCTTCCATATAAAAGATACTGACTTAATGGATTAAAAAAAAAAAAACACTCAGAATTTAGGCATTCTTGTCACTTGATTCCATTAGATAATTTCTCACCATTCAATCACGGAGATCTGGGCCTAGTTCGTCGTTAGTGCTTAAGTTAAGTAGTCTGGGAAGTCCCGCCCCTCTTCTCCGGCCAATTTGATTTAGCCTCTGAAGGGGGTCTGGCAAACTTAGGATAGCAGTTCACTTCAAGATTTCCAGAATCCTTGGAGCCAATCACAAACTGGCTTTTGGCTACCTGGCGCGCCATTGGCGGATTTAAAATAACCACGTCTACCGTAACAAAAGCGAAACTTAGGAGAAAAGCACAGTAAACTATATACTGCTCTCGCGGCTGTCTTGGATGATTTCAAAGGCAAGTTTTCTTTGAAAATAGAACAGAAACCTGCTCTGGAACAATTAATACAGAAAAAATATGTGTTTGCTTTATTACCGATCGTTGTATCGTTGGTCTGATTGGTTAAAGGCGTGTCCAATTACGTGAGTGAAGTGGACCTCCATTGAGGAGCTGGCCAGACTAACTGAGCAAATGAAATGCAGTGAAGGGGCGGGGAATGCAGTGAAGGGGCGGGGAATGCAGTGAAGGGGCGGGGAATGCAGTGAAGGGGCGGGGAATGCAGTGAAGGGGCGGGGAATGCAGTGAAGGGGCAGGGAATGCAGTGAAGGGGCGGGGGATGCAGTGAAGGGGCGGGGGATTCCCAGACAATAAGTTAAGTGGAACAATTGTCCCATTATCCAGTGTGAATAACCCAGATGACTGAGGACAGGATATATCGCTTTTAAAGAGAACGTCCTACTTCAAAAGGTGGAAGAGCGATTTGTCCACCCCTTGTGTGTGTGTGTGTGTGTGTGTGTGTGTGTGTGTGTGTGTGTGTGTGTGTGTGTGTGTGTGTGTGTGTGTGAGCTTCACCTTAAAGTACTGTGTGCCCTTGTCCTTAATGTGTGTACGTGAGTATGAGTGTGTGTGTTTGTGTGTGAGTGGTGTGTGTGTGTGTGTGTGAGCTTCACCTTAAAGTACTGTGTGCCCTTGTCCTTAATGTGTGTACGTGAGTGTGTGTGTGGTGTTTGTGTGTGTGTGTGTGTGAGCTTCACCTTAAAGTACTGTGTGCCCTTGTCCTTAATGTGTGTACGTGAGTGTGTGTGTGGTGTTTGTGTGTGTGTGTGTGTGTGTGTGAGCGAGCTTCACCTTAAAGTACTGTGTGCCCTTGTCCTTAATGTGTGTACGTGAGTGTGTGTACGTGAGTGTGTGCAGAGATGGGCAAAAATACATCAAAATGTATTTTGATACAAAATACAAAATACCCTTCAAATAAATGTATCAAAATAAAATACAAAATACTGTTGCCAGAAAATGTAACAAAATACAATACATGTATTTTGTATTTTTAAAATACTTTTTCTGAATTTTCAGTTTTCTCTCAATTTGGTATAGCAGAACATTCAGGTTTGGGCTATTCAGTGGCGTAACGTAGTTATCGCGGGCCCAGGTGCAGGCTATTATGATGGGCCCTTGTCAGTCTTGTAAGGCAGTGGTTCACAAACATTTGAGTCCGTATCCTTTTTTTCATGTTTGTAACCACCGCCACCACGCCCCTGCCCCCGCACACATATTCCGCCTATTACACCTGTCAGTGTAATTTTTTCGCTGAATATAAGTATACATCAGTATTTTTGGCAATGTGACTTGGCTATTCAGACTATTTAGATTGACATAAATATTTCTATGGGCCCTGGCTACGGGGCTAATGTATAATGTACAAAGCTCTGGTGAACCCAGTAAAAAAGGAAGAACAGTCACAGAATGTCAGTGTAACTAAGCAAAGCTATTAAAAGACAACAACTTGATTGATTTTGTATATATTTTTGCAGGCAGCAGCTGTGTGATTTTCATGTTTTCACAAAACAGGGCTCTCATTGCAATCTCTATGGCTTCCGGGAGGGCTATCTCCACCATGCTTTCGTCGTACTTAATTGCGTATAAGGACATCATACGGCTTTGATCAAGTCACATTTTGTCAAGATTGCTAACGTTCAGTGCAACAACTCGATTCGCTCTTTGAAAGAACCTCCTTTTAGTCGGTGTACTAATGAAGATAAATTGACAAGGATCAAGACAGGTATCTAAGTTTTCGACCTGAGCCCTGTTTTGTGAAAAAAAAAATTGATTTAACATGAGAGTCAATGAGAGAGATCTGGGGTGATTTCCTTTTCGTCCCAAAAAGGGGCGGGCCATAAGAAGCACCACTTTTTGCAAATTGACTGATGCCTGTTTGGACAATGACATTCAGAGGCAGATCAGATGGTTTAGTGGTAGAATCCGACAGAAAAAAAATATTTTTCTGCCTAAACACTGGAGAAAGTATTTTGAGTATTTTAAATACAAAATTACTCCACTCTAAAGTATTTTGTTACAAATTACATTCGGCTTTTTATCTGCCCTATCAAATACAAATTACAAAATACTCAAAAGTAAATTAACTAGTATTTCAAATACAAGTAATTGAAATACTGCCCATCTCTGAGTGTGTGTGTGGTGTTTGTGTGTGTGTGTGTGTGAGCTTCACCTTAAAGTACTGTGTGCCCTTGTCCTTAATGTGTGTACGTGAGTGTGTGTGTGGTATTTTTGTGTGTGTGTGTGTGAGCTTCACCTTAAAGTACTGTGTGCCCTTGTCCTTAATGTGTGTACGTGAGTGTGTGTGTGTGTGTGTGTGTGTGTGTGTGTGTGGTGTGTGTGTGTGTGTGAGCTTCACCTTAAAGTACTGTGTGCCCTTGTCCTTAATGTGTGTACGTGAGTGTGTGTGTGTGTGTGTGTGTGTGTGTGTGTGTGTGTGTGGTGTGTGTGCTTCACCTTAAAGTACTGTGTGCCCTTGTCCTTAACGATGCTGCTCTGCTCCAGCTTCTCATCCGTGTTCATCTCCCATGATTCCTTGGCCTGTGGAATGGACGACACATCAGACCAGACTCCTTCACAACGTCAACATTACTGAGTGGGTCACTGGATATGTGTGTGTGTGTGTGGTTTTACATGGGGAGTGTGTGTGTGTGTGTGTGTGTGTGTGTGTGGTTTTACATGGGGAGTGTGTGTGTGTGTGTGTGTGTGTGTGGTTTTACATGGGGAGTGTGTGTGTGTGTGTGGTTTTACATAGGGAGTGTGTGTGTGTGTGTGTGTTTTACATGGGGAGTGTGTGTGTGTGTGTGTGTGTGTTTTACATGGGGAGTGTGTGTGTGTGTGTGTGTGTGTGTGTGTGGTTTTACATGGGGAGTGTGTGTGTGTGGTTTTACATGGGGAGTGTGTGTGTGTGTGTGTGTGTGTGTGTGTGTGTGGGTGTGTGTGTGTGGTTTTACATGGGGAGTGTGTGTATGTGTGTGTGTGTGTGTGTGTGTGTGTGTGGATCTTTGGACTCTTCCTGGAGAGGATTGCCAGGATCCTTCATCACACCTTGTGGATCTTGTTAGTGAAGGACTTCTGAGACTGACTGGTCTGCTCATAATGCCTGACATCTTCATTCACTACTTTGACCTGACTTAATCTGCCCCACTCATCAATTGTATGTCCAATTCATACATTTAAAATGTGTCTGTGTGTCTGTGTGTCTGTGTGTCTGTGTGTCTGTGTGTCTGTGTGTCTGTGTGTCTGTGTGTCTGTGTGTCTGTGTGTCTGTGTGTCTGTGTGTCTGTGTGTGTGTTAGGGATGGGCATAATTAATCGACGATCGATTAATTGATCATAAAGAATTTTGTCGATGACATTATTTTTTCATCGATAAAACTAATGCACGTTCTGTTGCGTAGTGTGAGTCTTGAAGGAATGCAATGGATTTCGCTATGTGGCAGCAATTACAATTTTACCAAACAAGGGCAATGTTTGAAAAAACGCAACAGGCCTACTCAGTTACCTGCAAGTTTCCGTGTCTTTCAAAAGTAAACATGAAGAGGTCACGGCGTGTAGCGTGGGACCATTTTGATTAAAAAAAATGACTTAGTTCATTGACAACACTGCGAAGCTGTGTATTAGTACAACTCGGCCACAACTCAAATGATGTACCACTTGAACAACGCACATCCGACCATGGTTAGTGACAGTATACAACTAAGTAAGTATTAAACATTTGGAACCCACCATATTTATCAGCACTGTTGGAAATAGCTTGCCATTCTACCAGCCTCCATCACTTAGCTTACCGTGGCTAAGTTAGCATCCCTACCTAACCTAGGATTGCTGGCGAACTTGGCTTGAAGGATTCCAAAAGGTAGCCAAGCTAGCTAAATGGTTGTTTTAAAAACGTGTGCTTTAACAGTTAGTTACTAGTTTTCAATACCGTCCAGGGTTATTGTTTCTGGTTAGAAAACCGGGGAATGACATAGCTTGAAATTGGCACTGCTCAAGAATCATCTTAAAAGTTGACGTTTACTATCAGCTGTTATTCTAAGCACCTGGACTTGTAGGTTTAGGGCTTAACTATTAATATTCTCTTTACCGGTGAATTGAATGGCTTGTCGATAATACTGTTACTGGTTGTTTTAATTGAGCTTTGTTAATTAGCCTAATTCATTGTTAGGTAGGCTAACCGAGTATGTTGTGTTTATGAGCACCGGCTTCTAGCTGTCGGCGCCGCTGCTTAAGAGAACAGCAGCGCATATTTTTCAAGTATAACCATTAAACGGATCCGGTTTAACTGCCACAAGAGTTGTCAATCTTGTAATAAAGATCTCATTGAGGAACACGCTGTGTTTTATCTTTTTTCACTGCATTTTAATATAGCCTATAAATAGTGCATTTTTGATATAATTTTTTTAATGATTAATCGAAAATCGATCATTAATTCTCCCGACGATCGATTAAGACAATTTAATCGAATGCCCATCCCTAGTGTGTGTCTGTGTGTGTCTGTGTGTGCCTGTGTGTGCCTGTGTGTGCCTGTGTGTGTCTGTGTGTGTGTGTGTGTGTGTGTGCGTGTGTGCGTGTGTGTCTGTGTGTGATTGCGTTCTCACACCGGGGAGGTCATGCTTTAGTGGAATGAGATCCAAAGCCTCTCCCTCTTCAAACACTCTCATCAGAACAAAAGTCTGAAGTCTAGTTGTCAGTGTGCCTGGACTTTATTTAACCTCAAAACGTCATGAACTGAAACTCAAGGTTGTGTGTGTGTTTATCCAATCCAATGTTTATCCAATTTCTTAAATAATGAGTAACTGAGGCATATAAAAGAGGGTGTCTCAGGAGTGAGACTGACAACCTTCTACAACTACTACTACTGCTACTACTACTACTACAGAACGTCTGTGTGTCAGAGAGGGAGTGATGTTAAAGATGAGGGCTGTCATCACACTGATGGTGCTGCTGCTCTCCATGTGTGGATCTCAGATTAAGAGCATCCATGCTGAACTTCACACAGAGAGCCAGAGCACTGGGGCGTCTGCTGCTGAGCTCAGGGAACTCAGAGACATGGTAGTGGAGCTGAGGGTGACTCTGAGATTCACTCAGGATGATCTAAAATATAACAAAGATCAGCTGAACAAAATAGAGGGTGAAAATGATGCTGTGAAACAAAGACTGGTGGCCAGTGAAACTAAAGTGGAGGCTCTGGAAAGGGTGAATTTAGCACAAGAAGCAGAGATGACAGCTGTGAAGACCAGACTGACTGCAAGGGAAACTGAAGCGGTGAATCTGAGGAAGGAATCTGCAGCACAGACAGCTGATTTGAGGTCAGTTACTGAGAGACTGGCAGCCACAGAGACTGACATGGAGCACGTGAAGAAAGATACTGCAGCACAGACAGCTGATCTGAGGTCAGTTACTGAGAGACTGGCAGCCACAGAGACTGAAGTAGTGAATCTGGAGAAAGAGATTAGTGATAAACCCAAGGTGGCATTCTCAGCAGGTCTGACCAACTCAGGATACATAGAGTCTGGGGATACTGACCTGAACTTGGTCTTCACTAGAATCATCACCAATGTTGGACAGGCCTACAGCAACACAACAGGCCTCTTCACAGCTCCAGTAAAAGGAGTGTACTACTTTAGATTCACAGTTGCAGATCGTCTTAACGGACGCTATATGTATATCAAGATGTTTAAGAATGGAGAGCAGGTTATGTATTTGTATGAGTATGATACTGATGGTCATCGCTCCTATCTCTCCAGTGGTGTGACTCTGCAGCTGGAGGTGGGAGATGTAGTTAACATGCGACTCCCTGCAGGCTGGAGGCTCTATGATAATATTAATAACCACAGCATCTTCAGTGGCTTCCTGCTCTTTACTCTTTGAAGGGAACACACTGCTCAACTGCTCATGTTGTCAAATAAATGATATGCTTCATGATCATGTTCAAAATAAAGCACATTTAAAATGTAATCCTTCTGTGTCGTCATTGGAAATATTGAGCAATGCTTTATCAACACAGAAACATATTTACTGAGTGTTTTTCTTTAATCTAGAGTGTGGAACCAAGAGAGAACAGATGCAGCAAATGAAAAGGAGAGAGAGACAGAGAGAAAGAAAGTCTGTGTGTGTGTGTGTGTGTGTGTGTGTGTGTGTGTGTGTGTGTGTGTGTGTGTGTGTGTGTGTGTGTGGCTATTGGGCTCAAATACCAGCAGCAGTTCCCTCCCTCCAGTCGTCTCTGTCTCTCTTTCTCTCTCTCTCTCTCTCTCTGTCTCTCAGTGTTGTATCTCTCTTCCTCTTCCTCTTCCTCTCTCTCTCTCTCTCTCAAGTTCAAGTTAAAGATTGCTTTATTAGCATGAATGTCATTTAGACAGTATTGCCAAAGCTCAATACAAAACATATATGTAATATAAAAAGATATTACAACATACAAACATATAGATAGAGTGACCTTATGTGTGTGTGAGCGTGCCGGGTGGGTTTCTGTGGGTGAGTGTGTGGAAGTAAGTGTGTGTGTTGAACATAGATGTGAGATCTCTCTCTCTCTCTCTCTCTAGTTTGAAAGTGTCATGTTGATACGAGCACCGACAGGGACGTGTGTGTGTGTGTCGTGCACAGGAATTTTGAAAGACAGTTGCTCTGCCTTGGAAAAAGAGGGTAACACGTTCATTTTTGTCACCGCCGCTGCCAAGCCCCAGTCCCCTGATCGCAAATTTTGCCAATATCATTTTAAACTCTCACTAACCGCTGCTGCCACGCCCCCGTCCCCTGATCGCAAATATATATATTTCCTTCGAAGGGGCAACTTCAGTCGAGGAGGGCAAACGGGCAGTTGCCCAAGCAACCTTAGCCCACTCCTGTGCACGTCCCTGTGCACCGACATACTTGTAGACAGATTACTGATGTGTACGATGGGTATTAGGCATGACTTGACATTGAGAAAAAAAATCTCACTCAAATTTACCAAAGCTTGCAATCATATTTTCAGATACATGGTCAGTTTGACTGCGTTGGACATTTTGGAGGGAAATGGTTGGGGGTGGGAAGTTTCCAGCTTGCTGTCAGATTGAGTGCATGAGGAGGAGCTTGAATTTGAAGAAGAATTGGAAAAGCCTAAGTAATATTGAATGCATCATTTTGATATACGTCTCATAGAATATTAGACAGACAGACAGACAGACAGACAGATAGACAGACAGACAGACAGACAGACAGACAGACAGACAGACAGACAGACAGACAGACAGACAGACAGATGAATAGACAGACAGACAGACAGACAGACAGACAGACAGACAGACAGACAAATGAATAGACAGTGTTTCCCCTAGGTTTACAGCTTGGGGGGGGGGGGGGACGGAACACATAAATGAATTATGATGTTCATGTGTTTCTTTTAATGACAGCAGTCAATATAACATCTTACAGTAACAGTATGCAACAACTAGAATGCGTTTCGTGAACGAACTGCGAGAGAGTGCTTGCTCTGTTTTTCTCTCATGTTTGCTCGTTTATTGTGAAAGGGTCTAGTGTGTTCGTTGGCATAAAAAGTTAGTCTTCTCTTATAAGCCTAGTTAGTACATCTGATTAGAGCTAGCAACCATGAATTGCAGATTAAGGGGTCCCCTATCAGTGTTCATTTTGGCAGCTATTTTAGATTCAGTCTTAAGACAAAAATGCATATTAGTTTTAGTCACATTTAGTCATAGTTATCCTTCTTAGTTTAAGTCTAGTTTTCGAAAACTGAGCACACTACAATAGCTACGCTGTGTCCAGGTATCCTCAAACGTTTTTCAGGTAACCTAATGGTTCAAGGTCTCTCATGAATCATTACTCCCAGGACACGGGTTAATGTTAACTCACGCTATCGGTCCTCTCCAACCACATTAGCAACAAAATAAACTGGTGAGCTAACAAGTTAACCATTCTTTCAGTATAAGCTACTTTTGCATATCTACAACGTATAGGTCTAGGTAGCTTACGTTTAGCCCCGTACTCAGATATTACAGCTGCTTAACACAGCTAGGATAGCTAACGTTACTGTAGTAGGAATACAAGCCTTAACCCACTATATCCACACAACTAAATTCATGAATTACTTCAAAGGTTTACTTCACAACTTGAATTAAGGAAAATTATCCCCTGTTACGGCTAGCTGAAACTGCCAGTGGATACTCCCATGGATGGGAGACGTTAGCTGCTACGGCTAACACTATCAGTTTCCATTAAAATTTCAGTCAGTACACTGAAAATGCTGCCATTCAACTCACCTTAACGAAGTGGAAATACGGTAGCTAGGTTATAAACTGTAGTTACTCTGATTCTTTCTCAAAGTTGAATTGAGAGTGACAGAGAAATACGGTTCCTCTTATTCTTTTTCAAAGTTGAATTGAGAGGGACAGAGAAAATGCGGTTCCTTGGATTTGGCGGAGGTGTCAGTGAGAAGCACAGGTGCAAGCCAGTTTAATGAGCCTATTATGATGTCATAATGCACAGAGTTCTGCCATGCAAGTCTATGGAGAAAAAAGGGGATGAAAAAGAGGAATAAAAAAGGAGTGGCAAAGAGTACCGCCACAAAAAGTCATAGCGGCTTGCACCGGATCGAGCCGGACATTTCGGTGTTTGAATGGCGTCTCTATCTCAAACGGGCGAGGAGTAGTTAGCTGCAAGAAAAACGGGGAGAATAAATAAACTAGAATGCGTTTCGTGAACGAACTGCGAGAGTGTGCTTGCTCTGTTGCGGCCATGACAGAGAGAACAAGTGCCTTGGAATTAGTCTCTTCCCCTCCTAGTCTCCTAGAAGAGTGAAGAAAGTAAAGAAGAGTGGAAGAAGGAAAGAAGAAAAGAAAGAAGAGTGGAAGAAAGAAAGAAGAGTGGAAAGAGTGAACAAGAGTGGCTCTGGATAAAGACAGTAAAGAGAGAGTGAAGAGGGAAAATATTGAAAGAAGGAGAAAAAAAAGTGAAGCAGAGAGATGGAGTGTGAGAGAAAGTAGAGTGAGAGGGATAGAGAGAAAGAAGGAGAGAGAAAAAAAGTAGAGTATTTGCAGGGCTCTACGCTAAGGTTTTTCCCAAGGAGCACATGTGCTCCTAAATGAAAACATTTAGGAGCACACAAAGAAATTTAGGAGCACAGCAGGTTTTTTTTACGCGGAAGCAAAGCATGTCATACTCATTTGCGACCTATAGTTACAAACATTGTATTTTCCAACGTTTAACCCCATTCATGTTCAGTTATTCCAAAGCAATTTAGCTGGTAAATTGATCAAATTACTGCATTTGTTCATACAACGCTTTGGTTGACCTCTTTTTAATTGTTATTAGTAGTATCTTACATAGCCAGCTTTACTTAAAGTTTATTGTAAGATATAGCTTGTTTGACTTAATGCAGTTAGAGTTAGACTGTAGGTCTAGTATCTAACGTAAGCAACACTTTTACTGTATAGATAGAGAGCATGTGTATCACATTGGTTTATAGTCTGTCAAATTAGTTCTAGTTATTGGTGTTCGTTGGCATAAAAAGTTAGTCTTCCCTTATAAGCCTATAGTACATCTGATTAGAGCTAGCAACCATGAAAAACCTCTTCTGAAACTAAGAAGGATAACTATGACTAAATGTGACTAAAACTAATATGCATTTTTGTCTTAAGACTGAATCTAAAATAGCTGCCAAAATTAATACATCTCAGTGTTCATTTTGGCAGCTATTTTAGATTCAGCAGCTATTTTAGATTCAGTGCATATTAGTTTTAGTCACATTTAGTCATAGTTATCCTTCTTAGTTTCAGTCTAGTTTTCGAAAACTGAGCACACTACAACAGCTACGCTGTGCCCAGGTACATCCTCAAACGTTTTTCAGTTAACCTAATGATTCAAGGTCTCTCATGAATCATTACTCCCAGGACACGGGTTAATGTTAACTCACGCTATCGGCCACAACAAGTTAACCATTCTTTCAGTATAAGCAACTTTTGCATAGCCCCGCACAGCTAGGATAGCTCACGTTACCGTAGTAGGAATACAAGCCTTAGCTCACTATATCCACACAACTAAATTCATGAATTACTTCACAGGTTTACTTAACAACTTGAATTAAGGAAAATGATCCCCCGTTACGGCTAGCTGAAACTGCCAGTGGATACTCCCGTTACGTAGTGTTAGTTAGCCTTTAGCCCCGTACTCAGATGTTACAGCTGCTTAACACAGCTAGGATAGCTAACGTTACCGTAGTGGGAATACAAGTTTAGTGTAGTTACTCTGATTCTTTCTCAAAGTTGAATTGAGAGGGACAGAGAAATACGGTTCCTCTTATTCTTTTTCAAAGTTGAATTGAGAGGGACAGAGAAAATGCGGTTCCTTGGATTTGGCGGAGGTGTCAGTGAGAAGCACAGGTGCAAGCCAGTTTAATGAGCCTATTATGATGTCATAATGCACAGAGTTCTGCCATGCAAGTCTATGGAGAAAAAAGGGGATGAGTACCGCCACGAAAAGTCATAGCAACCTGCACCGGATCGAGCCGGACATTTCGGTGTTTGAATGGCGTCTCTAGCTCAAAAGAAAACTTGACGATAACAATACTGTGCTTCCCTTCGGGCAAGCACACTAATAAAGAAAACTTGACGATAACAATACTGTGCTTCCCTTCGGGCAAGCACACTAATTATACTTCAGGATTAGGGGTTAAAATAAGCAGTTTTACTTAAAAAAGAAGTATAATTTTACATGTTTTATGGTAAAGGTAACCTTAAATGAGCGTTTTTTTTTTTTTTTTAAATCACTATTATCTTTCAGGGGGGGTGGGGTGCCACCCTAATATCATTGTAGGGGAAACACTGATAGATATATAGACAGATTGAAAGAAAGAAAGAAAGAAAGCAAGAAAGAAAGAAAGAAAGATCGATTGGTAGATTGTATAGCCTAATTAAAGAGAAATAGCACAAGCGATATGTAATGCTTTCAAGCAACGATTTAAATAATCATGTCATAGAATATGAGAAAAATAGAGAGATAGATATGCTGATTTATTGGTAGATTTCATAGCTTAATTAAAGAGAAATCCTAAGTGGAACAACATCTAACTTGATAATTTACTCATATGCTCTTTTGGTTGGTTCAGCATATCCTGGCAATGTGTGTCTGTGTGTGTGTCTGTGTGTGTGTGTGTCTGTGTGTGTGTCTGTGTGTGTGTCTGTGTGTGTGTCTGTGTGTGTGTCTGTGTGTGTGTGTGTCTGTGTCTGTGTGTGTCTGTGTGTCTGTGTGTGTCTGTGTGTGTCTGTGTGTGTCTGTGTGTGTGTCTGTGTGTGTCTGTGTGTGTGTCTGTGTGTGTGTCTGTGTGTGTGTCTGTGTGTGTGTCTGTGTGTGTGTGTGTCTGTGTGTGTGTGTGTCTGTGTGTGTCTGTGTGTGTCTGTGTGTGTCTGTGTGTGTGTCTGTGTGTGTGTCTGTGTGTGTGTCTGTGTGTGTGTCTGTGTGTGTGTCTGTGTGTGTGTCTGTGTGTGTGTCTGTGTGTGTGTCTGTGTGTGTGTCTGTGTGTGTGTCTGTGTGTGTGTCTGTGTGTGTGTCTGTGTGTGTGTGTGTGTGTCTGTGTGTGTGTGTGTGTGTGTGTCAGTGTGTGTGTCAGTGTGTGTGTGTCTCTGTGTGTGTGAGAGCAGACTGCTGCATGTGTGTGATTGCGTTCTCACACCGGGGAGGTCATGCTTTAGTGGAATGAGATCCAAAGCCTCTCCCTCTTCAAACACTCTCATCAGAACAAAAGTCTGAAGTCTAGTTGACAGTGTGCCTGGACTTTATTTAACCTCAAAACGTCATGAACTGAACTCAAGGTTGTGTGTGTGTTTATCCAATCCAATGTTTATCCAATTTCTTACATAATGAGTAACTGAGGCATATAAAAGAGGGTGTCTCAGGAGTGAGGCTGACAACCTTCTACAACTACTACTACTGCTACTACTGCTACTACAGAACGTCTGTGTGTCAGTGAGGGAGTGATGTTAAAGATGAGGGCTGTCATCACACTGATGGTGCTGCTGCTCTCCATGTGTGGATCTCAGATTAAGAGCATCCATGCTGAACTTCACACAGAGAGCCAGAGCACTGGGGCGTCTGCTGCTGAGCTCAGGGAACTCAGAGACATGGTAGTGGAGCTGAGGGTGACTCTGAGATTCACTCAGGATCAGCTGAACAAAATAGAGGGTGAAAATGATGCTGTGAAACAAAGACTGGTGGCCAGTGAAACTAAAGTGGAGGCTCTTGAGGCAGAGATGACAGCTGTGAAGACCAGACTGACTGCAAGGGAAACTGAAGTGGTGAATCTGAGGAAGGAATCTGCAGCACAGACAGCTGATTTGAGGTCAGTTACTGAGAGACTGGCAGCCACTGAGACTGAAGTAGTGAATCTGGAGAAAGAGATTAGTGATAAACCCAAGGTGGCATTCTCAGCAGGTCTGACTAAAAAAGGATACATATCGTCTGGGGATACTGAGCTGAACTTGGTCTTCACTAGAATCATCACCAATGTTGGACAGGCCTACAGCAACACAACAGGCTTCTTCACAGCTCCAGTAAAAGGAGTCTACTACTTTAGATTCACAGTCACAGATCATCTTGATTCACGCTATATGGATATGAAGATGTTTAAGAATGGAGAGCAGGTCATGGAGTTGGATGCGTATGATACTGATGGTTATCGCTCCTATCTCTCCAGTGGTGTGGCTCTGCAGCTGGAGGTGGGAGATCTAGTTAACATGCAACTCCCTAAAGGCTCCAGGCTCTATGATGCTTTTGATAACCACAACACCTTCAGGTGGCTTCCTGCTCTTTACTCTTTGAAGGGAACACACTGCTCAACTGCTCATGTTGTCAAATA
>NW_027666944.1:32500-35000 GCF_963457725.1 Sprattus sprattus | reverse complement strand
ACCATTTCACTGCAGCCATGAAGGGACACACACACACACACAAACGTGACCATTTCACTGCAGCCATTCAGTCAGTTTGGGGTGACAAGAGTCTCCGCTTTGAAATGATCAGTTTAGTTGCTTAGCTATAAAGGCTGACGAGTTGTGTGCACAAGTCCTGCTTGGCGTTATGAACTCAAGTAGTATCATATTATTATATAATAAATAATACTATATTACTATAATATAATACTACTATAATATTAATATAATCATATAATATGAAGCCTGCTGGTGATGGTCAATTGCTTCATAAAGACTCTATGTGTGGAGAGAGGGTAATGGAGGAACCTTTGCATATTATTATATAATAAATAACACTATATTACTATAATACTACTATAATATAATCATATAATATAAAGCCTGCTGGTGCTGGTCCTTTGCTTCATTTTGCTGTGTGTGTGTGTGGAGAGAGGGTAGTGGAGTGTGTGTGTGTGGAGAGAGGGTAGTGGAGTGTGTGTGTGTGGAGAGAGGGTAGTGGAGTGTGTGTGTGTGGAGAGAGGGTAGTGGAGTGTGTGTGTGTGTGGAGAGAGGGTAGTGGAGTGTGTGTGGAGAGAGGGTAGTGGAGTGTGTGTGTGTGGAGAGAGGGTAGTGGAGTGTGTGTGTGTGGAGAGAGGGTAGTGGAGTGTGTGTGTGGAGAGAGGGTAGTGGAGTGTGTGTGTGGAGAGAGGGTAGTGGAGTGTGTGTGTGTGTGGAGAGAGGCTAGTGGAGTGTGTGTGTGTGGAGAGAGGGTAGTGGAGTGTGTGTGTGTGTGGAGAGAGGGTAGTGGAGTGTGTGTGTGTGTGGAGAGAGGGTAGTGGAGTGTGTGTGTGTGGAGAGAGGGTAGTGGAGTGTGTGTGTGTGTGGAGAGAGGCTAGTGGAGTGTGTGTGGAGAGAGGCTAGTGGAGTGTGTGTGTGGAGAGAGGGTAATGGAGTGTGTGTGTGTGGAGAGAGGGTAATGGAGTGTGTGTGTGTGGAGAGAGGGTAATGGAGTGTGTGTGTGTGGAGAGAGGGTAGTGGAGTGTGTGTGTGTGGAGAGAGGGTAGTGGTGTGTGTGTGTGTGGAGAGAGGCTAGTGGAGTGTGTGTGTGTGGAGAGAGGCTAGTGGAGTGTGTGTGTGTGTGGAGAGAGGGTAGTGGAGGTACCTTTGCCGAGCTCAAAGTTGAACTTCTCGCCGCGGTCGCGGCTCGAGTCGAACTTGCTGCCGTCCAGCAGGGTGCCCACATAGTGCACGAACACCTTATCACCCGTCATGGGCATCTCAGCGCCCGTGCCCTCCTTCTTCACCAGCTGCAGGGGGCACACAAACAGCACGTCATCACTAACACTCATGTGATCACTAGTGTGTGTGTGTGTGTGTGTGTGTGTGTGTGTGTGTGTGTAAAGAGCACGTCATCACTAACACTCATGTGATCACTAGTGTGTGTGTGTGTGTGTGTGTGTGTGTGTGTGTGTGTGTGTAAAGAGCACGTCATCACTAACACTCATGTGATCACTAGTGTGTGTGTGTGTGTGTGTGTAAAGAGCACGTCATCACTAACACTCATGTGATCACTAGTGTGTGTGTGTGTGTGTGTGTGTGTGTGTGTGTAAACAGCACGTCATCACTTACACTCATGTGATCACTAGTGTGTGTGTGTGTGTGTGTGTGTGTGTGTGTGTGTGAAGAGCACGTCATCACTATCAGACATGTGATCACTAGTGTGTGTGTGTGTGTGTGTGTAAAGAGTACATCATCACTATCACACATGTGATCACTAGTGTGTGTGTGTGTGTGTGTGTGTGTGTGTGTAAAGAGCACGTCATCACTAACACTCATGTGATCACTAGTGTGTGTGTGTGTGTGTGTGTGTGTGTGTGTGTGTGTGTGTGTGTGTGTGTGTAAAGAGTACATCATCACTAACACTCATGTGATCACTAGTGTGTGTGTGTGTGTGTAAAGAGCACGTCATCACTAACACTCATGTGATCACTAGTGTGTGTGTGTGTGTGTGTGTGTGTGTGTGTGTGTGTGTGTGAAGAGTACATCATCACTATCAGACATGTGATCACTAGTGTGTGTGTGTGTGTGTGTGTGTGTGTGAAGAGTACATCATCACTAACACACATATGATCACTAGTGTGTGTGTAAAGAGTACATCATCACTATCAGACATATGATCACTAGTGTGTGTGTAAAGAGCACATCATCACTAACACACATATGATCACTAGTGTGTGTGTGTGTGTGAAGAGCACATCATCACTAACACACATATGATCACTAGTGTGTGTGTAAAGAGCACATCATCACTAACACACATATGATCACTAGTGTGTGTGTAAAGAGCACGTCATCACTATCAGACATATGATCACTAGTGTGTGTGTAAAGAGCACGTCATCACTATCAGACATATGATCACTAGTGTGCGTGTGTAAAGAGCACGTCATCACTATCAGACATATGATCACTAGTGTGTGTGTGTAAAGAGCACGTC
>NW_027666944.1:2500-12500 GCF_963457725.1 Sprattus sprattus | reverse complement strand
AACGGCTGGCTGTTTCAGAGTACAGTAGGCTGAGGGCTAGCAACAGCTACAGACTTGTCTTGTATTTAGCTATGCAAACGAACTTGGCCATAGAACATAGGTTCTAAGTCAAACATATTTTAGAGACGTTTTAATTCATGATCAGTAAGCTTACCGTAGGTCGTTGTATCGTATCTCCCTGGCTGTAGCCACCAGCACTGTCATCCACGGGAGCTGATGGCAAAGTTTAGCTAAAGGTAGAAGGTGTTTGCTCATATGATTGGACGAGACCCTAGTCACTCAAGAAGACGGCCAATGGGCCGCAGACTAGCGTGCGCGTGTCAAGCATGTCAAGGCCATGGGCCACGCTGTTTACCGTCCTAATGCATTATGTAGGCAGGTCCAAATCGAAAGGGGTTTGTGTTGGGTCAGCCCAGGGGATGTGATTGGGCCAGCCCAGTGTCAGTAGGGCCGCTGATGAACTAATTTCGTGGGCCAGCCGGTCAGACCATTATATGGGAAAAAAATAAAAAATTAAATTTCGGGACCATCGGCCCATATTGCACCCCGGCCCAGCGGGCAAACGCCCGGTATGCCCGATGGCCAGTCCATCCCTGTCCACATGGCTCGCTAGCAGTGCTGGTTGTGTTAAACCGTGTCTGGATTAAAATGGAATAATCGCAAGAAGTCCTGCTATCAAGACAACGTTTTAAGGTAGGACGTTTGGTTATTCATTTTGCCCACTGCTGTGGCACATTTACTTGGGCTAATATGGTTTTGTTTTGAAACATTGTCTTCAAAGTGATGGAAGAGTCGCGTGATGCTTGAAAATAGATTCGGGCCGCAGTGCCACCTAGAATCAGACACGTTAGGGCTCAAATACACATACGCGTTTTTTTTTTTAAACGGGACGCGAGCAAATGCATTGATTCCTATGGTACGGCGCGTTTAGCGTGCGCGCCCCTTCTCCACCACGCGTTGCGTCTTTGAAGCGTTTTTTTAGGTGCGCTTAAAAGTTGAACTATTCTCAACTTTCCAGCGCAAGGCAGGGAAGCGCACCGCTTCTGTTTTGGCCGCAGCACTTTGCCAAGGCGTTACTGAAGCATTTCTGCCTGAAAAAAGACGCGTATGTGTATTTGAGCCCTTATTGGGTCAACATGTTTTTGACGACTTTATGTTTATGAAGTGCCACCCAAAAATCTTATGGCCCACCCGAAGCTGAATTTCTGGCGCCGTGCCTGACACTTAGAACACACTTTAGAACCAGACTACAGAACCACACCACACTACACTACAGAACCCACTTTACACACTTAGAACACACTTTAGAACCAGACTACAGAACCTCACCACACCACACTTTAAAACCCACTTTACAGACTTCAGAACTGGACTACAGAACCACACCACACTACACTTTCTCATCATGTCAGATGTGTGTGTTCAGCTTGGATAGTGTGGAATGTTTAACTCTGTTGACACCAAACTGAAAGTGCATCCTATGTTTTAATCTAAAAGTGCATTTCACCATGTTTGTGTGCAGTTCCCCTGGAAGACCAGAAGGGGGCAGAAGAGAGCAGGCCCAGTGTGAGTTCTCCCATGATGCTCGTGGAGAGTTTCCTATCTGGCCTTACCAGCGCCAACAAGGATGGGAGAGTGGTGATACAGAGACAGGGTACACACACACACACACACACACACACACACACACACACACACACACACACACACACACACACACACACACTTTATCTCTCTATCACACACACACACACACACACAAACACTATCTCTATCTCTCTATCACACACACACACACACAAACACAGTGTCCTTCAGCACAGCCTTGTTGCTGTCCATCTAAGAAGATTGTTTATGTGTTGACCACAGAAGTTGCATGCAGCAGGGATAGTGTGGAATGTGTGTGCGTGAGGGTTCAATAATATATATTTTATTATGCTTCAAATATCCCGGAGAACTGCTTAGCCTCTGAATAAGCAGAGGACAACATTCAGCGTTCTAATCAATAACCAGAACCTGCTTAGCCTCTAGAAGAGCAGAGGACAACATTCAGCGTTCTAATCAATAACCAAACCTGCTTAGCCTCTAGAAGAGCAGAGGACAACATTCAGCGTTCTAATCAATAACCAGAACCTGCTTAGCCTCTAGAAGAGCAGAGGACAACATTCAGCGTTCTAATCAATAACCAGAACTGCTTAGCCTCTAGAAGAGCAGAGGACAACATTCAGCAGTAAAACGGTCTCCATAGAAACACACATACTGGACCTGACAAGACAAAACAACTCCCTCTAGAGCACATGTGTCAAACTCAAGGCCCGCGGGCCTGATCACACACACACACACACACACACACACACACACACACACACACACACACACACACACACACACACACACACCTGATCAGGCCCGTCAAGCCACTTAATCTGCTCACACACAGGACCACAGCTCCATACAAATTCAAACACAAAAAGACACAGACATGGATGTCTGCACACGTTAAAACACACATACACAACACACACACACACAGACACACACACACACACACACACACACACACAGGAGGAGTGCCAGACCTGGCAAAATGCCAGAGGAACTGAGAGGGTAGAGACTGCAGCTCTGATTTTGGTCACGTTGTAGTGGACACACACACACGCACATACACACACACACCCCTATAGATACAAACACTGGCCTACACACAGATAGCCTTGGGACACACAGACGTGTCCATCGTTTATTTTGTGTGTGGAAACACACAGAACCTAGACAGACACAACTATGTGTGAACACACACACACACCTGAGGAGACACACACCTACACACACACACACACCTGAGGAGACACACACCTACACACACACACACATCTGAGGAGACACACACCTACACACACACACACACACACCTACACACACACGCCAAAGGGTTGGGGTGGAGGCGGGGCTCGGGCCGCAGCCCTTGCTTTGACTAACCACACACACACACACACACACACACACACACACACACACAGACTTTCTTTCTCTCTCTCTCCTTTTTTGCTGGATCTGTTCTCTCTTGGTTCCACACTCTTGATTAAAGTAAAACACTCAGTAAATATGTTTCTGTGTTGATAAAGCATTGCTCAATATTTCCAATGACGACACAGAAGGATTACATTTTAAATGTGCTTTATTTTGAACATGATCATGAAGCATGTCATTTATTTGACAACATGAGCAGTTGAGCAGTGTGTTCCCTTCAAAGAGTAAAGAGCAGGAAGCCACTGAAGGTGCTGAGGTTATTAATATTATCATAGAGCCTCCAGCCTGCAGGGAGTTGCATGTTAACTACATCTCCCACCTCCAGCTGCAGAGTCACACCACTGGAGAGATAGGAGAGATGATTATCTGTATCAGACTCATCCAACTCCATGACCTGCTCTCCATTCTTAAACATCCTGATATACATACTGTGTCCTTTAAGGTGATCTGCGACTGTGAATCTAAAGTAGTAGACTCCTTTTACTGGAGCTGTGAAGAAGCCTGTCATGTCGCTGTAGGCCTGTCCAACATTGGTGATGATTCTAGTGAAGACCAAGTTCAGATCAGTATTCACAGCCTTTATGTACCCTGAGTTGGTCAGACCTGCTGAGAATGCCACCTTGGGTTTATCACTAATCTCTTTCTCCAGATTCACTACTTCAGTCTCAGTGGCTGCCAGTCTGGTCTTCACTGCTGACCGCTCTGCCTCTTGTGCTACAGTGTCTTTCTTCACATGCTCCATGTCAGTCTCAGAGGCTACCAGTCTCTCAGTAACTGACCTCAGATCAGCTGTCTGTGCTGCATCTTCCTTCCTCAGATTCACCACTTCAGTTTCACTTGCAGTCAGTCTGGTCTTCACAGCTGTCATCTCTGCCTCAAGAGCCTCCACTTTAGTTTCACTGGCCACCAGTCTTTGTTTCACAGCATCATTTTCACCCTCTATTTTGTTCAGCTGATCTTTGGTATATTTTAGATCATCCTGAGTGAATCTCAGACTCACCCTCAGCTCCACTACCATGTCTCTGAGTTCCCTGAGCTCAGCAGCAGACGCCCCAGTGCTCTGGCTCTCTGTGTGAAGTTCAGCATGGATGCTCTTAATCTGAGATCCACACATGGAGAGCAGCAGCACCATCAGTGTGATGACAGCCCTCATCTTTAACATCACTCCCTCTCTGACACACAGACGTTCTGTAGTAGCAGTAGTAGTAGCAGTAGTAGTAGTTGTAGAAGGTTGTAAGCCTCACTCCTGAGACACCCTCTTTTATATGCCTCTGTTACTCATTATGTAAGAAATTGGATAAACATTGGATTGGATAAACACACACACAACCTTGAGTTTCAGTTCATGACGTTTTGAGGTTAAATAAAGTCCAGGCACACTGACAACTAGACTTCAGACTTTTGTTCTGATGAGAGTGTTTGAAGAGGGAGAGGCTTTGAAGAGGGAGAGTCTCATTCCACTAAAGCACATGTGTCAAACTCAAGGCCCGACAAGCCATTTAATCTGGCCCGCCAGCTCCTCAGAATGTTGCAAAAAGTTCCATTGATTTGAATGAGCAACGGTGACATTTTATTTGGTTTGCCTAATTTTCCCTCAAGATCAATAAAGTATCCATCTGTTTATCTATCAGAGCTTGTCTGCCGTGGCCGCTGGTATGTCGAACGCACCACAAATACTGCAAGTCCCACAATGCACTGTCCCCGCGTTGGTAGAATACGTCAATTTAGGGAGCGCTTGCCCCACTGTCCGGCCCTCGACTTACACCCATTTTTTTTATTTTGGCCCTCTGTGTATTTGAGTTAGACACCCCTGCTCTAGACGGAAGAGTGAACATACTGTACATAAGAGGTGGCCAGCACACACACACACACACACACACACACACACACACACACACACACACACACACACACACACACACACCACACACACACCACACACACACCACACCACACACACACACACACACACACACACACTCACACACATACTGTACATAAGAGGTGGCCAGCACACACACACACACACACACACACTCACTCACACTCACACTCACACTCACACACACACACTCACACTCACACACACACACACACATACTGTACATAAGAGGTGGCCAGCACCATTTCTTAAGGTAGACACAAAATCTAAACAATACACAATGACAAGACAGACCCTGAAACAAACATAGTCTTTCTTCCGTATCCGAACGCAAATAAATAACAGAGTTACACCTTAGAATGTTTCACAGGTTTATAAAACAACCACCTTATCCACGTGGTCTGGCCCAGACACACACACACACACACACACACACACACCAGGGTTTTTCCTGGGTCAAAATGGCTCTTCGGTGCTCCCCAAAAAAAAATTCAGTCTGTGTTTCCTATCAGCAGAAATCACTGTTTTTTTTTTTTTTTTTTTTTTACAATTCATAAATAATGGAGGCTATGCTTGAGGTTATCATTTTGCTTCCACTTTAAATTAAAATAGATAGGCTAATATATTGACAATAGTCCAAGCCCCATGGTGCCATCATGTATGGTTCAAAGATTCAAGATCAAGGTTTACCTCGTATGCAAACTCAGTGGCGGTCCGTGCATTTCACGACTAGGCCTTCAGCGATGTCCTACACGATGTTAAACTTAGTGAATCCACCTCCTAATACCATCATTACGACGCCATGGCTCTCGAACCATTATATTTATACAGAAAGGCAGTATAAGTGAGCATTGCATCACCTTAACATAGTCGAGTACAACAGACTTTATTAATATTTCCGGAGCATTTAAAATCAATACACCCGTATTAACAATACATTAAGAGTAGTAAACTCTCAGTTATATGATCGCTTGGATATTACTGTCACAACTTAAAAATAAAAGGCGATTTTCAGGGATTAGTCTACAAAGTTGTATTAAGTCCACCGAAAGTAGCCTATGTTAGCTTTAACAAGTTTGTCCACTAAACATCGCATTGTCCCACCTGCAAAGCAGTTTCGTTCCCATCCTCTCGATATCCAGTTTTTCTTGAAAGTTCCGTCTTGAAAATGGCGTTGTAATTGTATCAAAAACTGGAATTATCAAGTTGGTGTAAACAACTAGTTTATTTGAGTTGGTTAATGTAATTATATTTAGTCTTACCAATTGAAGCAACTAGCATAATAAGCATTGTAACCGATGTACGTCACTTTCACTGAAGCACTGCACCGGTCTGCCTCAGTATCCAATCAAGGGACGTTTACGTGTCACGTTCAACGCGAGGAAAGAAATCTTCCGGGCCTTCTAGAAGGCCCAATGTCGCCAACTCGAAATCTGATTGGTTGTCACAACTGTCTGTTTCAGTTCATTCAACTTAAATGAACTGAAACAGCCAGTTGTGATAACCAATCAGATGTACACGGGCCTTCAATGTGAATTCCGAAGGCCTCAGGGAAGATTTCTGTTCTCGGGGAAGATTTCTTGGAGCGTGGCAACACATGATAGCTGAAATATGATTGGATGAAAGCTCTAACATAAATTAACAACGCTGGAAGCTATGAAATGAAGATAATGGACTATGGGGAATAATTTAATTCATATTTATGAAAAGAAAATATTAAAATTAAATGTATTTTATTAAATTTATTTTCTGATGATGTTTAGGCCAGCAGAGAAGGCCTTGAAGGCCCTGACGGACCACCACTGTGCAAACTACTGAAATCTATATCAATAGAATCTAGAACTAACCAGTGGTCAGAAATTGAACACACGAATTATGAAAGTCAAGTTTATCTATTATTACTATTCATGTTTATTATACAAACCTACATACCATTATTTTCACCAATGGAGGCTGCGTTGGAAATCAATACTCAAACTTTTGACAGTATTTTGAGTGGAAATTGAATGTGCATTTGTACAGGTGTATTCGTGTACGTCGGGCTGGCCCTCGCAGTGGAACGACAGTTTTCAACCGCACCGGTTTATCAATAATAATATTAATATTATTATATTCGAGATGCAACACAAACGAGTTGAGCTTTCAAAACCAATGCTGTTGTCTGCCTTCCCGAGGCCCCGCGTTCTACTGGTACTCGTTTAAACGCGTAGACAAATCAAGTAATAGCCTACACCTGTGTAAGTTCTCAACATAGCAGATATTTTAATAAATTGAAAGCCATGAATATTGAAACCGCCGACTGATGAAGTCAGGATGCATCCGCAGGTTGAGTAATTAAGTGATTGGCTCTGTCCATTCGCGCACCTCACAGTTGCGTATAGATCAGACTTATCAACTCGATTACTATTGATCAAAACAGAACGACAGTTCGGCTGTAGCCTACTTGAAACATACTATTCAGAACATATTCGCTGACGTGCATTGCATACGTGATGAATTGCTCACAAGTCTGCTTAAAACAACTAGTGAAGGTGTTTTAGGATAATATTTATGCCATATACAATAAGTGACTTTATGTAAACCCCACTTATTAATGTTAGCTGCTTAATTATTTAGCGCAATGCTAGCATGACTCTACGGTAACTCGATTTTTAACCAAGGTAGTCTCAGCGTTTCTCAAACTATGGGCCGCCTTGCCTGGGGGTCCGCGAAAAAGTCTGGCTTCCAAAGATTTAATGTTTTAATGTATTGCGAATGCGATACAGTATACAAAACATATAGGCTAATGTTACACGATGTACCGGTACTAGAAAGGTACCGCGGAAACCTAACGTAAAAAAACGATACGATTTTGCATATTTTCAGTATAGGTAGTAGCACGTAATCAGAGCGCCCTCACTGTTCCGCTCCCTCAGGGCTGCCTGCACGTCTGCACATGCAACTCACAACGAGTCATCTGGCCTCATGTGCAGGAGCTCTTACCGACGTCCTCGGCTTTTTTGAAAACAAAAAAAAGTGAGATCTGGAAGTACTTCGGATAGGAAGCAGACTGAAGGAAAGTCTATCGACACACAGAGACCCGTCTGTAAAACATCCTTCAAAGCCACTCAGGCAAAGGGAGGTAACACGTAAAATATGGCTAAGCACGTCTCAAACAGACATATGAACTTTTCAGAGAGTTCTCAGAACGACAGGTTAGCAAATGTGATTATAAACATGAACACCCCCAAGGTCACCCATATACAGCCTAACAGGAGTTGCCTTAGTTTAGCGACAAGCGATTTTACCCATCACAGAATGTTGACGATGCGTATTACAATGGCTAACATAACGCGGATTTTCACGCTAGTAATGTTAACTGGCAAGTGATGCATTTATTCTTCCATCAATACGGGTCGTGTTTATCGTTGCAGAAGGCGCTTTTTTAAAGATAGGTTAGCCGTAGGCATATCGGATGGCCATATTGCATGTATTCTCGTTTAAGACGTTGATCCAGCTTTCAATTTGTCTGCAAGAACGTAGCCCTGTTCACCGTCAAAATTAAACTCTAGAAAGAAAAGGCTGTACGTGTATAATCAATTCTATGATGTCACCATGTAGTTTTCATTAATATCTTGCTGGATGCTAATACTAACCATACCACCACAGATAAGAGTTAATCATATTTTTTGTAAACAGATTTGTACGGAGATGGAGTTGGGGATACACGTGTTTGATAACATTTGGTGGATATTTCCTATTTGTTAATGTCTTTGTTAAATATAAATCATCTCCGTTGGAAAACCCTACAATCTGAGTTGTATTGGAAAACCCTACAATCTGCTTTGATAAAAAGAGAATGTTTCCATCAATATGTTTTATGTAAGGTAAACATTATTTAGCACATTTTACAAAAAGATCATTTAAAAATCTATCCTACATACTATCAAGTAATGCCAAATGTAATAAAATGACTATCTAAAACTCTTCTGATATTAGTATACGATTTTAGAGTAAAAGAGTCCAAAAGCATATAACATTACAAATAGCTATAAGCCTATATGGTTTAATTTGGGATGCTATTATGAGGGGGTCCTCGGAATATTTTCTGCCCTTTAAGGGGTCCCTGGCCCCATAAAGTTTGAGAACCCCTATTGAGCCTGTTGATCGCGACCTGTTTACAAATCTGGTTAAAAAGATAAAGGTGAGCTGTTATTTATAGATACTAAATATTTCCCAGGCATCTAATGGCTTACAGCTACTAGTAAGCATCTAAACGTACAGAGTAAGGTAGGTTGACTGCTAAATGGGCAGCCACCAGTCTTTGGATAGCTCTCATAAATCAGTTATTGTATATATGGCATTAATATTAGTCTTACCATCACACATAGGATATATAGGTTCACAAACACACTGCTTAAATAAAACTTAAAGCCTACTATCAAAGTATTGTTTTTTTAAGATAATGTAAGCAACTGCTTGCTAGCTGCTTTATACAAAAAAAATCAAATTAAAGTGACTAACGTGTGGCGAACTTGGAGAAGCCTCTGTTCAATGATTGGCTGAGGGGGTAGGAGGCGGGATCTGCTGCTGCTGCTTGAATTCAACGTGAGTGCTTAAAACACCATTAAGCTGAATTGGATGACAGTTTTTTTTTAATCGCAGACTTTTTTTTTTTGCCTTTAGGCGCTCGGGGTTTTTCATAGGCGTTCGGGAAACGGCTTAGGCGCGCGCCTACATTTTCTCTATGCAGGAAAAACCCTGCACACACACACACACACACACACAGACACACACACTCACACACACACCTTATCCACGTGGTCTGGCCCAGACCATTATTACAGTCCCCTCTGCCAGTCTAGGCATTTCAATGAGCTAGGAACCAAACACACTTCTCTCTTGCTCTCGCTCTTAAACACACACACACACACACACACAAACACTTCTCTCTTGCTCTCGCTCTTAAACACACACACACACACACACACACACACACACTTCTCTCTTGCTCTCGCTCTTAAACACACCACACACACACACACACACACCTACTCTCTTGCTCTCGCTCTTAAACACACACACACACACACACACACACCACACACA
>NW_027666945.1:0-1000 GCF_963457725.1 Sprattus sprattus | reverse complement strand
GCGGCTCCATCCTCACGCTCTACACCTCCGTCCGCAAGCTCACGCGTGCCTCCCTGGAGGGGTGCTCACAGCTGGTGGCTGAGGCGGGGGCAGAGACGCCTGCAGCCGAGTCGTGAGTCAACCCCCCTCCCCCCCCCCCCCAGAACCTTTCTCTCCTTCTAGCCTTGCTTACAGACTGATAGGCCACAGCAAGAGGAGTAGTGTGCGAGAGTGTGACTTTCTGACACTTTCTGTTTTTTTTTATTTTTTTTATTTACATTTTCCTGTGAGGTTCAGTTTTAATTTGTTTGGATTCTCTCTCACGGTGGTGCTTTTTGTCCCTCTTGCCCGGCGGTAGGAAAGTGAAAGTGTTTATGTGCCACTGCGGTAACGTAAGCAGCTGTCAGAACGCATTTGGAGCCCGTCTCAGTTTTCCTCCGCCGTCACGGCTAACAAGCTCCTCTCACAACAGTCTGGTCATGGCCACGTGTGTGTGTGTGTGTAACTGTGTCCGTGTGTGTGTGTGTCCGTGTGTATGTGTGTGTGTGTGGTGTGTGTGTGTGTGTGTGGTGTGTGTGTGTGTGTCTGTGTGTGTGTGTGTATTTGAGTGTGTGCTTGTGTAAGGATGTGTTTGAGTCTGTACTTGAGACTGAGGAGCTGGCAGCCAACAGCTGTTTCTCTAGCAGAAATCTGTCAGATCTGTGTGACCTGAGCGGTTAGTCAGTCAGTCACAAAAGGAAGCTGTCATATCTTTGGAAGTTGAGAGCCTGGACAGGATGGAGGTTTCTCAGTCGACAGAAAGGCCACCAGGTGAATCACTGAGGCACGTGTGGAAGAGATGTGGGTATCTCACTCGTCTGATTGGTCAGGTTCTGCTTCCTCTCCCTGGACTCACACAGGACTGTGAGTGGAACTCTGATCTCGCCTCTCAGACGACCATGGAAACCGGACCTGAATCTAATGAATATGAACTAAAGATAAACTATACTGTGATGATTGGATGTGATGTCTGTGACTGTGA
>NW_027666946.1:17500-20000 GCF_963457725.1 Sprattus sprattus | reverse complement strand
TTCGGTGTGTGTGTGTGTTCGGTGTGTGTGTGTTCGGTGTGTGTGTGTGTTCGGTGTGTGTGTGTTCGGTGTGTGTGTGTTCGGTGTGTGTGTGTGTGTGTGTGTGTGTGTGTCTGTGTGTTCGGTGTGTGTGTGTGTGTGTTCGGTGTGTGTGTGCGTGTGTAGATAAGCAACCATGCGTCTCAGCGCTGCAGCTCAGGGGATTAGCCAGGCTGGGGGTCGGTGTGGGGAGGGATGACAAAATGCCCGGGGGGCTCCAGGGAACCCGCAGGAGCCTCTTAGCACAGCGCAGCGCATACACACACACAGACACACACACACACACACACACACACACACGTTTCCCTTCGCTGCACTGTCCCTTCCCGTTCTGCTGCTCTGCTCGGGGAATTAAAGCACAGAAACAGGAGCGTGAGCATATGTGGGCAGGAGCTCTGGAGAGAAAGAAGAAGAGAGCAAGAAAGAGATAGACAGAGAAAGAGAGAGAGAGGGAGAGAGAGAGAGAGAGAGAGACTAAATGGATTTGCGCATTCAGGAGGGAACGTGAGTGAGAGGAGAGACTGAGAGATTAGCGACGAACGGGGAAAAAGGGGGCGTTGGGTTTCTCAATAGTGGAACACACACACACACACACATACAAACACACATTTGGAATGTTCCGGAATGCCGTCCGTCATTGGAGGGAAGATATCCATCAGGGGTTCTCTGCTTGAAGCCATTCAGCCTCTCTAGGTGGCTCTCACTTCTCACTGGTATCCCTATGGAGGGAGAGGGGAAGAAAGAGAGAGAGATAGAGGAAGATGGAAAGAGACAGATAGATAGAAAGAGAGATTGAAAGGAGAGCAGAATAAAAGGACAGACAGAGATAAAGCTGATTGAGGTGGAGGGATTAAAAACAAGAGGGATAACAGTGGAACAATGGTAGGGGAAAGAAAGATGGAGTAGAGAGAGACAGAGGAGAGAGAGACAGAGGAGAGAGAGAGAGAGAGAGAGAGAGAGAGAGAGAGAGAGAGAGAGAGAGGTGTGTGTGTGTTCTCTGTGGAGGACACTGAAGAAAGGAGTTCTTGCTTCCCTGGCTGTTTATAGAGGAGCACTAACTAGGCCAGGACAGCAGGCCAGACTGATGAGAGTGTGTGACGAGATAGAGAGCAGCCAGAGAGAGGATGCCATGGCTTTCAATGTGTGTGTGCATGGGTGTGTGTGTGTGTGTGGTGACCGACTGTGTCTGAAAGTACTGTATTTGTATGTGTGTGTGTGGTGTGTGTGTGGTGTGTGTGTGTGTGTGTGTGTGTGTGTGTGTGTGTGTGTGTGTGTGTGTGTGTGTGTGTGTGTGTGTGTGTGTATGTGTTCTGCACCGTGTCTGGAAACATGAATAGCCGTGTTTCCACTATCGAGCCAGTGCAAGCCAGAGGTATCTCCGGGCCAACAGGGGCTATTGGCCAGAAGCCTCAAGCCACAAGAACAAAAACCACTTGTTTATGTACTACCTTAAACCTGCCCATAAAATGCCGCTTCAGTGCAAACGTCACCCATCCCGGCCATATCACAAGCCTGTAGGAAGTTCAAGATAAGGTATAAGGTGTGTATGCCAGCGCCTACGACCTACAGTAGAATCATTTGGGGGGAAGAACATGATGGAAACTTAAGTGGCTGTTTGTTGTTCCTGATCTTTGGTTGGTGGAATGAACAGGTAACACTGAAATAAAGCGAATCCTTCAGAATGTAACCAGACTCGTCAGTCTCCTATGGCTTAAAACTCTCACATACTGAAAAAGACGTTCATTTAGCACTCCATATAACAGGTAGTTTGAAAACATGGCTTTAATATAAGCCAGGTATAGCCGGCATAGCTCACTATTAGAAAGCAAGCTAGTCTCAATTGTTTTCATAAGTGAAATTAGCCTGTGTTTAAAGCATGCTTATCGTTCTTTAACAATCATGCAATAATTTGATGCTAATTTAACATCAATACATGTTCTGTTAATTTGAGCCAGTTGTGTTTTTTACTGATATGTTGAGATTTGATCGACAATTCATTACATGTACTGTTACAATTGTTCTACACCATTTTTAGATGTAGCCTACCAGCTTCATGTTTGTAACTTCGGGCAGATTCAATTTGTTGTTCTAACCATAAATTGTACTTGATAGCAGTGTTGCCAACTTCGCTGTAAGTGAAGTAGCTGTTAGCTCTCCCAAAAGTAGCTAGAAGTAGCTAGATGACGTAATCAATAATTTGCATAATATAACAGCCTCGCGTCACCAGGCAACTGTACAAAATGATTGTCTGTGATTGGTCGTAAGCTGCACACACGTGGTTCATTTGCAGGCAGCTGTTGCCCAGAGCGGTCACGGTGTGTTCTGGCTGGGACTGTGGGGCTGCTATCTAGTCTGACTGGCCGCATGAGCGCTGTGTGAGTGGAGGGGAGACGTCGACAGCCCTCACTGTGCTCGGTTGTAACGTGAACTGCAGAACGGGATATGTGAGCTGCTTTGGCAG
>NW_027666946.1:7500-12500 GCF_963457725.1 Sprattus sprattus | reverse complement strand
GAGAGATAGAGAGACTTCGAAAAGGCGTCGGCAGCAGAGCAGCTCTGACGCGGAGAGGCGTATCGAATATCGCCAGCGCCTGCTACAGCCGCAACCCGACACCCTTCACCGCCTGTTTACCGCAGCTTAACCCCGGCGCCCCTGCCGGCTGAAAGGCGAGCCCCTGCGCGGCAGCAGCTTCACCCGGCAGCCCCCGCGTCAGAAACACGAACCAAGCAGAGCGCGGCCGACGCGACACTCCCCACGCTGGGACACGTCTCCCTCCCGCGGGCTCATTCATTTTTCATTAGCCGCGCTAACACAGGAAAAACACTGTCTGTCCCTGGCTGTTCTCTCTCTCTCTCTCTCTCTCTCTCTCGCATGCGCTCACACCCGCCCTCGCTCGTTTTTTCTTCCCCGCCCTCCCTCTTTCCCGCTCGCTCTCTTTTCTCTCTCTCTCCTCGTTGACACTCGCACCGCTCGCCTTGCCAACGCCAAAGGGAAGCGCTTTCTTTTCCTATAATTGAAGCTGTTCCGTTGCCATGGTGCAGCGAGGACGGCGGGTTCCGCTCCTCTCTGCCCTAGAAGCGAGGGACGCGGAAGGCAGCTGATTGTTCACCGTCGGCTCCGGTTTCCTGTGCTGTGATAGTGTTTCGGCTTGTCGTGAGAGTGATCCATGGCACTAGAATAGCCCCCTCTGTCACACGCATTCGCGCGACTGGAACCAACGCCCAGCTACATCTATGAGGTCACCAGTCCCGGATTTGTGCCTGACCCGAATTTAGACGTCATTGTCGCTCGCGCCAGGTCAGCTCCGCGTGGAGCTTATAAGGAAATGTCTAGCTCGACTTTCCACTGCGCTATCGGCTGCAGCTGTCCCAAGCCTGCACCCAATAAAAGATTAAACAAACCTTGTCCCACTGTTTCCTTCAGTCGCCTAGCCTAGGGATAGTGACCTAGCCTACTCGGTGGTATCTTTCTATTTCAAATGCAGTGCTCTGGTTTCAGTCCGTTTTATAGCTATACAGGACCGTCGTCCCACCACTTTAAGTGTTAATCCATGTCCATCAGTGGTTCTTCAGCCCTTCCAAACAGTCCCAGGAAGAACTAATCTGCTCGGTTTGGCAGCGGCTGCCTTGCTGGCTTTGAGCTCACTCCCCAGGGCTGGGCTTGGCTCGAAGGAAACCCTGCCTCCCCCTCTTCTATGCGCTGTTTGCACGGCGTAAATCAGGCGCTACCCCCGGCGCCCGCTCACTGCAATCAGTCCTCATTTTGAGTCTCACCAGGGGAGAACAGTAATCAGAGCAGGGCATTTGTATTCAGAAAGGGTTTTCGCAAGGATGAAAGGATTTCTTCTTGTTTTAAACATGACCATTTCCTATTATGGCCTCAGCCTCTTACTCTGCGTTAAACAGTCGAGACTTTCGAAATGGTCTACCACCGAGCATAAGTCTTGTGCTTAGTGTGATAAGTCTTACGTTACTGCAAACATCCGCAGCGAAACCACACTGTTATTTCACAGGTTTGAAGCATGGGTGAGGATCTGGTGACGAGTCTGATTGTGTTTTTACTCTGCGCAAGGAGCATGGAGCCACAGAAACCAAGAGGGAGTGAGTAGCTTGATGAGCGCGGCCCCTTTGTTATTTATTTTGAAGCTCAAAACGTCTGTCAGAGCCTGAACATTAACGAGAAGCTCCGGGGTAAACGACTGAAAATAACACATGGCCGTGTTGGGCAGCAATGTGGGAAACAGTAGGCTACACCATCTCTGTAACCGATAGAGAGGATCTTTTTAAAGAGCTGCGGAGTTTCGTTATTGAGGCGCTCCAGCTGATTGGGTTGACTGGTCAACGCTTGTGTTAAATTAGAGATTACGCGAATAGCAAGGACGCTGGAAGACAGGAGTTAGTAATTTACTGATCGACTAACGACATTTCTCGTCAAATATTTAACCGGCAATTGGGCTGCGTTTCGCTCACTTCAGATGTCAGTGTAGTAGGCGTCTTTGTGAAATGTATTTTATACGTTATACATGTTATTTTTTTTTGTCTCGGTGAAGTCGCTGTCAAACAAAAGCTGTACATGTGTGTGTGTGTGTGTGTGTGTGTGTGTGTGTGCTTGCGTGTGTGAAAAAAAAAAAAAAAATTAATTGATGTTCCACAGTTTATATGACAGCTTTGTCAATTCACATCATCTCCAGCATGGAGATCCAACTTCAACAACGTCGGCAGTATATGCAGTCTTCACCTTGTTGTCTTTCTTGTGCCTAAGCACAGACCTGTTCCAGAGCTGTCCAGACTTGTGCAATGGAAGCCAGGTTCTTACAGCAGGGTATGGTTGAGAGATTGACTGTTGTCAGGCAGGTGATTTATTTCCCCCTCTACCGTGAAGTGAAATGAACGCAAGCAGCGTCTGGTCTGTTCACGTCTCCTTGGCAATGAAGCCAGGGCCCAAACAAGCCCAGAGCAAGCCAGGACCCTTCTGTCTGAAGCGCTCATGCAGTCAAGTACAGTACATGTGTGCAGATGCTCATACATACCATTTTACTCATGATTTCCTTACATTGGTTCTCTCGCTCTCTGCCCCCCCCCCCCTCTCTTTCTCTCTTTCCCTCTCACACACCCACTTAAACACACACACATCTTCCCGTCACAGATGTTATTCTCTCACACAAACACATTCTATCTCTCATTCATACTCATGTGTCTCTCTCAGTAATTTCATCATATTCACACACAAGCTTCCTTTCCTAGGGGTTTCCTATAAGAAGACACATGAAAGACAGTAAGACTCTCCCACCTTAATCCTTTCCCTTTACCTCTTAATCCAAACAGAACAATCAAAATGCTTTCCCACCACATCACACTAGTATTTGGGTCTCTTCCCTTGCCCAGCGGTGTATGTTATGCTGTGTTGATCAGAAATAGCCCTCAATCCTCCAGACTGCCCACAGATCTCCCCAGCTGCTCCGTTTGAAGCTCTCTGCCAAAGAGGGGGAGAGGTCTCTCCTGAGTGGGGGAGGGGAGGGGTGTGGAGGGGAGGGCTAGAGGCTGCCTCTGAGCACTGGGTCGGACTCCCAGGAAGACCATCCTGTTCTGTGGGCTGAATGTGTTGTTGAGGATTGATTGGCCGACTCCAGACAGAACCTGAGGAACCAGATTGAGGCAGATCATGGTTTACAGCCGAGCGAACAGGCTGCCCCCAGGCTTGAATCTTGACGATCTCTGAATGTGAGCGTGTGGCACCACTAGGTACCTGACGGTGTGTGTGTGTTACACTCATTCACCAAACTCATCCTCAGAGTCGCTCAAATGGTAAACCAAGGTCCCAATAACACCAAAGGTCATGGGTTCAATTCTAAGGGAGCACACACGATAGTAAACTGTATACCTTAAGTCACCCCTAGATGAAAGCTGCTGAATGAGTCAATCTCACACACATTCAAGCCTAAAATGAAGCTAAAGGCATGGACTCTAGCCAGTCAGTGGCAGGGGGGTTGTGGGCAGATTTGAGGTGGGTATGGTTCAGAGGGGGTCCAGTTGGAGAGTTTAGAGGGGAAAGCATGTCTGGGGGACGTATGCGATTCTGGGGGCTGCTCTGTGATCTAAGGCACACTACAGGGAAACAAGGCTGTAATCCAAAACAGCTTGTTTTTCCTACAGCAGTGCAAGCAACCGAAGCAGCTCGACACACACACACACTCGCATACACACTCTTGCATACACTCTCTCTTACACACACACACACACACACAACAGAAGTCTAAAGGGATTTTCACGGATCGATGGAAATGTGGGAGACAGATTTTTCTACCCTTCTCTTCTTCTCTCTTGTTGTTGCTCTGTCTTCCTCTTAATTCTCTTGCTCTCCCTCTCTCTCTCTGTCAAACGCTCCTTTTTTCTCACCAACACGACTGTCATCAAATGCAGGTGTTCGTCAAAGGCTGTATGTGTAAGTGTGTATGGGGGTTGTCCGATTGAGAAGAGGAGAGGAAAAGAGAAGAGAAGAGAAGAGAGGGGGGAGGTAGGGAGGGAGGGAGGGAGGGAGGGAGGGAGGAATGAAACCTGGCTGACGTCTCCAGTCACTTTTATACTTCCATCTGCGTGACTGGGCCCAGCGCTGTGCCGAGCTGCATGCCAACCTTGGAGCCGTGACAGTAGCGAGGGAAAAAAAAAGAGAGAGAGAGAGAAAGCGAGAGAAGGAGACAGAGAGAGAGAGAGAAAGAGAGAGTGAGAGGGAGGAAGAGAGCGAGAGAAAAAAACAGCAGAGATCAGCATATGCTCGCCAACGAAGGCCCCATTGTGGCGCACTTGAATAGGAGGATACTGAGTGGGGGCTCGGCGCGTCTTTGACACGACAGACGGGCGTCTGGTATGCAGCATAGACATGTGGAGCTCGGGGGGGGGGGGGGGGGGGCATCGCATTTCCTCGCTTTGTGTGACAAGCCCTCAGAGGGAGTGAGAGAGAGAGAGAGAGAAAGAGAGAGAGAGAGAGAGAGAGAGAGAGAGAGAGAGAGAGAGTATGAGAGAGGGAGAGAGAAAGAGAGAGAGAGGGAGAGAGAGGGAGAGAGAGAAAATATGTGCTAAAGAGGGAGAATGAATGCAAGAGAGGAAGACGGAGAGAGTGAGAGAGCGCATGAGAGTTTCGAGGGAGTGAAAGCAGCACGCCAGCGAGAGAGAGAGAGAGAGGAAGCACGAAAGAGAGCGGGAGGGAGCGTGTGCGTGTTTGTGTGTTAGTGAGAGCCAGAGACAAGAACGAGAGGGGAGAGAATAAACGAGGCACAGGAGAGGGAGGGTGGAGAGGGGGAGAGCAGTCGAGAGAGAGAGAGAGAGAGAGAGAGAGAGGGAGAGAGTGAGAGAGAGAGAGAGGGAGAGAGAGAGAGAGAGAGTGAGAGAGTGAGAGAGAGAGGGAGAGAGGGAGTGAGAGAGAGAGAGAGGGAGAGAGTGAGAGAGAGAGAGAGCGAGAGAGAGAGCGAGCGAGCGAGAGAGAGAGAGAGCGAGCGAGCGAGCGCGGGCGACTCA
>NW_027666947.1:480000-494000 GCF_963457725.1 Sprattus sprattus | reverse complement strand
CAGCCACTAATACGCCTCTCCCCACTCATCCGGGGCAAATTCTCGCTAGAGAAGGGTTCGGCGCCGTGACAAAGAGCTCCGTAGAGCCCTCGGCGTCCCAGGCCTGGAGGCTGACCGCGGTGGCGGGGAGGTGGGACCTGTGAGACAGGGTGCCTCCCCTGGCGGGTCACGGTTTCCAATCGGTCAGAAGGTTTAGGAGAGGAGAGGGAGGAGAATGTGGTCAACAGTCCGCTTCAAACCGCTTGAAAATCGGACACTCAGAGGCTGAGTTACCTCTCGTGGAACTTTTTTTATTTTTCGTTCTGAGCCTAAGTCCACCTTTTTAGGGTGCTCTCGATTTCGCGCCGTCACCCGGTGGCAAAACCTCTTTCTGTGATCCTCCAGGCCTTAGGGGGATTTTCAGAAGGTGTCCGAGAAAGGTGCATGGTCGTCGGACTGACCGTTTTCGGTCGGGAGGGTTTTCAGACCTCCAGAGGGGTAGGACCCTGCTCAAAGGTGTCCGAGAATACTGCACCTTCAGCGGACATGCCATGAGCCTCTAGATCCCTCTATATCCTCCATGAGAACCAGGATTTGAGGAACATGTGTCCGAGAACAGTGCACCTTCAGTGGACTGGCCCTGAGCAGCTACACCCCTGGTTACATCCTCCACAGGCACCAGGATGTGACAGAATGTGTCCGAGAATGGGTAACCTTCAGCGGACATGCCTTGAGCCTCTAGACCCCTATATATCCTCCGGGAGAGGGAAGAGAGAGTGGTCAACAGTCCGCTTCAAACCGCTTGAAAATCGGACACTCAGAGGCTGAGTTTCCTCTTTGTGGAACTTTTTTTATTTTTCGTTCTGAGCCTAAGTCCACTTTTTTAGGGTGCTCTCGATTTCGCGCCGTCACCCGGTGGCAAAACCTTTTTCTGTGATCCTCCAGGCCTTAGGGGGATTTTCAGAAGGTGTCCGAGAAAGGTGCATGGTCGTCGGACTGACCGTTTTCGGTCGGGAGGGTATTTTGTGGAGCCCTCGCCACCACCCCCAACTTTTTCGTACCCATGGTTAACCAAAACCCTACCCATGGTTAACCAAAATGGACTTAGAAAAAATCCAGAATTTTCAGACCTCCAGAGGGGTAGGACCCTGCTCAAAGGTGTCCGAGAATACTGCACCTTCAGCGGACATGCCATGAGCCTCTAGACCCCTCTATATCCTCCAGGAGGACCAGGATTTGAGGAACATGTGTCCGAGAACAGTGCACCTTCAGCGGACTGGCCATGTGCAGCTACACCCCTAGTTACACCCTCCACAGGCACCAGGATGTGACAGAATGTGTCCGAGAATAGGTCACCTTCAGCGGACTGGCCATGTGCAGCTACACCCCTAGTTACATCCTCCACAGGCACCATGATGTGAACATAATGTGTCCGAGGACAGAGCACCATCAACGGACTCTTTACCAGCTTTGAGTCCCTTGTTTTCGACTTCCACAGGCACCATAATGTCAAAACATGTGTCCGCCAAAGATGCACCATCAACGGACTCTCTGCGAGCTTCAAGTCCCTTGTTTTCGACTTCCAGATGCACCATAATGTCAAAAACATGTGCCCGAGAAAGATGCACCATCAACGGACTCTCTATGAGCTTCTGGGGCCTTGTTACAATCCTCCAGGAGGCTTCTGAAAAGGAGCTCTCTAGTCCCGAGATGGTACCCGGTGGCAAAACCTCTTTTTGGCATCCTCCAGGCTTAAGGGGAATCCTCAGAGAGTGTCCGAAAAAAGTGCACTGTCGTCGGACTGACCATTTTGGCTCGGGAGGGTAGGCCATGGAGCTCGCGCCAGCACCCCCAACTTTTTTTTACCCATGGTTAACCAGTAACTATGAGTCTCTTAAGGTTCCATAAGAGAGTCATACTATGACTCTTATGGAAAAGTAACTATGACTCTCTTAAGGTTTTCATTAGTCTCTTAAGGTTTTCACACACACCTCCCCAGACAGGCCTAAGAAGCCTGCTGTCTATTAAAGGTCCCCAAAGGTCAGACAGACACCCACACAGCTCCAAACACTGCCCAGTGTGTTGGGTTCACTTACTGGGAGGCCTACAGACACACACACCTCCCCAGACAGGCCTAAGAAGCCTGCTGTCTATTAAAGGTCCCCAAAGGTCAGAGAGACACACAGAGAGCTCCCAGCAATGCCCAGTGTGTTGTGTTCACTTACTGGGAGGCCGACAGACACACACACCTCCCCAGACAGGCCTAAGAAGCCTGCTGTCTATTAAAGGTCCCCAAAGGTCAGAGAGACACACAGAGAGCTCCCAGCACTGCCCAGTGTGTTGTGTTCACTCACTGGGAGGCCTACAGACAAACACACCTCCCCAGACAGGCCTAAGAAGCCTGCTGTCTATTAAAGGTCCCCAAAGGTCAGAGAGACACACAGAGAGCTCCCAGCACTGCCCAGTGTGTTGTGTTCACTTATTGGAAGGCCTACAGGCACACACACCTCCCCAGACAGGCCTAAGAAGCCTGCTGTCTATTAAAGGTCCCCAGAGGTCAGAGAGACACACAGAGAGCTCCAAACACTGCCCAGTGTGTTGGGTTCACTTACTGGGAGGCCTACAGACACACACACCTCCCCAGACAGGCCTAATTAGCCTGCTGTCTATTAAAGGTCCCCAGAGGTCAGAGAGACACACAGAGAGCTCCAAACACTGCCCTGTGTACTGTATTAAGTCACAGCAAGCCCCAATGGCTCACACTTGTCTCCCTTTAGGCCCAAAAATTCTGCCTGCTATTAAAGCTCTCTGAGGGTCCCACAGACACACACAGAGCTCCCAGCACTGCCCAGCACTAACCCTAACCCCCAGTACTGCCCTCAGCCCCAGCCCACTGCCCCCAAACACAGTGAGCTTCATGAGGCTCCCACAGACACACACAGAGCTCCCAGCACTGCTGGACGTCTAACTGAGGTCGCCATTGAATTCTAGATAGCTTGCTCCGTTTCTCGCTTGCCGCCACAGCCTTCAGACGATCAGTCATCAGCACAAGTTCGCCTCATGAAAACCGGAGATTCATACCGATCTGCCACGCCCCACTGTGTGGTGTGTTTGTTTAGTGTGTAGCGCAGTTGCACTACGGGGTGTTGAGCTGCTTATTATGTGTAGGTTTTTAAGGATGCAATGTGTCGAGCCTTATAGAGTCGAGCCTTCCTCTTGAGCCAGAGAGACCTATGTGACAAGGACCGAGTTGCTTCATGTGGGGTTCGATCCTACGATTTTCAGGTGGTTTCGTCGAAACTAACACCTTTAATGGGTGGTTTCACCAAGACTTGCCCTTCGCGGGGTTCGAACCTGTGCTTCTCAGGTAACTCAGCCACTAATATGCCTCACCCCACTCATCCGGGGCAAATTCTCGCTAGAGAAGGGTTCGGCGCAGTGACAGAGAGCTCCGTAGAGCCCTCGGCGTCCCAGGCCTGGAGGCTGACCGCGGTGGCGGGGAGGTGGGACCTGTGAGACAGGGTGCCTCCCCTGGCGGGTCACGGTTTCCAATCGGTCAGAAGGTTTAGGAGAGGAGAGGGAGGAGAGTGTGGTCAACAGTCCGCTTCAAACAGCTTGAAAATCGGACACTCAGAGGCTGAGTTACCTCTTTGTGGAACTTTTTTTATTTTTCGTTCTGAGCCTAAGTCCACTTTTTTAGGGTGCTCTCGATTTCGTGCCGTCACCCGGTGGCAAAACCTCTTTCTGTGATCCTCCAGGCCTTAGGGGGATTTCCAGAAGGTGTCCGAGAAAGGTGCATGGTCGTCGGACTGACCGTTTTCGGTCGGGAGGGTATTTTGTGGAGCCCTCGCCACCAACCCCAACTTTTTCGTACCCATGGTTAACCAAAACCCTACCCATGGTTAACCAAAATGGACTTAGAAAAAATCCAGAATATTCAGACCTCCAGAGGGGTAGGACCCTGCTCAAAGGTGTCCGAGAATACTGCACCTTCAGCGGACATGCCATGAGCCTCTATATCCCTCTATATCCTCCAGGAGAACCAGGATTTGAGGAACATGTGTCCGAGAACAGTGCACCTTCAGTGGACTGGCCTTGAGCAGCTACACCCCTGGTTACATCCTCCACAGGCACCAGGATGTGACAGAATGTGTCCGAGAATAGGTCACCTTCAGCGGACATGCCTTGAGCCTCTAGACCCCTATATATCCTCCGGGAGAGGGAAGAGAGAGTGGTCAACAGTCCGCTTCAAACCGCTTGAAAATCGGACACTCAGAGGCTGAGTTACCTCTTTGTGGAACTTTTTTTATTTTTCGTTCTGAGCCTAAGTCCACTTTTTTAGGGTGCTCTCGATTTCGCGCCGTCACCCGGTGGCAAGACCTCTTTCTGTGATCCTCCAGGCCTTAGGGGGATTTTCAGAAGGTGTCCGAGAAAGGTGCATGGTCGTCGGACTGACCGTTTTCGGTCGGGAGGGTATTTTGTGGAGCCCTCGCCACCACCCCCAACTTTTTCGTACCCATGGTTAACCAAAACCCTACCCATGGTTAACCAAAATGGACTTAGAAAAAATCCAGAATTTTCAGACCTCCAGAGGGGTAGGACCCTGCTCAAAGGTGTCCTAGAATACTGCACCTTCAGCGGACATGCCATGAGCCTCTAGACCCCTCTATATCCTCCAGGAGGACCAGGATTTGAGGAACATGTGTCCGAGAACAGTGCACCTTCAGCGGACTGGCCATGTGCAGCTACACCCCTAGTTACACCCTCCACAGGCACCAGGATGTGACAGAATGTGTCCGAGAATAGGTCACCTTCAGCGGACTGGCCATGTGCAGCTGCACCCCTAGTAACATCCTCCACAGGCACCAGGATGTGAAAGAATGTGTCCGAGAATAGGTCACCTTCAGTGGACTGACCATGTGCAGCTACACCCCTAGTTACATCCTCCACAGGCACCAGGATGTGACAGAATGTGTCCGAGAATAGGTCACCTTCAGCGGACTGGCCATGTGCAGCTACACCCCTAGTTACATCCTCCACAGGCACCATGATGTGAACATAATGTTTCCGAGGACAGAGCACCATCAACGGACTCTTTACCAGCTTTGAGTCTCTTGTTTTCGACTTCCAGAGGCACCATAATGTCAAAAACATGTGTCCGCCAAAGATGCACCATCAACGGACTCTCTGCGAGCTTCAAGTCCCTTGTTTTCGACTTCCAGATGCACCATAATGTCAAAAACATGTGCCCGAGAAAGATGCACCATCAACGGACTCTCTATGAGCTTCTGGGGCCTTGTTACAATCCTCCAGGAGGCTTCTGAAAAGGAGCTCTCTAGTCCCGAGATGGTACCCGGTGGCAAAACCTCTTTTTGGCATCCTCCAGGCTTAAGGGGAATCCTCAGAGAGTGTCCGAAAAAAGTGCACTGTCGTCGGACTGACCGTTTTGGCTCGGGAGGGTAGGCCATGGAGCTCGCGCCAGCACCCCCAACTTTTTTTTACCCATGGTTAACCAGTAACTATGAGTCTCTTAAGGTTCCATAAGAGAGTCATACTATGACTCTTATGGAAAAGTAACTATGACTCTGTCATAGGGTCGGGGCAAAAACGAATCTCAAGAACATTAAGGCTAAATAAATATCAGAGTTGATCCAAATGATTGAGGGAAGTTGGCTAGCAATTACCCCAATTATGGGATAAAGATTGGCTCTGAAAGAGGAAATAGCCTGGAAATTTACTGTGGGAGGAATCGGTGACTTGGTCGCACTGACAGGTGGGATTCTGTATCAGCACGGTGGCTCAGTGGGTAGGGCGCGGCACCACGAACCTGAAGAGCACAGGTTCGAAACCCGCAAAGGGTAAGATTTCAGAAGAACATCTGAGAATCGCAGGTTCAAATCCCACCTGAAGCAACTATGTCCTAAGTTGCAAATGAGTCCCCGGAGAAAAATAACACACAAATCGCAATCAAACTCTGCAAACAGAATGAGGCAAACTCTGTAAACAGAACGTGGCAAACTCTGTAACAGAACTCAGCAAACTCTGTGAAAAGAACCTGGCAAGTTCTTTAAACAGAAAATATAATATTTTGTTTTTATCTTTTTTTAAAGCCATTCGTCTCACACGTTTCACCCTAGAAAGGCGCCCGGTGTACGCCGGAGTATCCTTTCTGCCCCCGGTGATTTCGTAAAGCATCCCAGGTGCTGAGGTCCCACGGGGCCTCTACTTGGGAGGGTAGGGAATTTCGGTCGACCCCTCCCGCTCGCAGGCCGTTGCTGAGGATTGTGTAAATCAGTTGTAAAAGTCACACAGCAATCATATAATATAAAATTATATGTTTTTCGGTTTCCTAACCGTTGTCGGCAGTGGAAGTCGATTGTAAAAATCACAGGTACGGTGTTGCACCCCGCACAGTAACCGGAACCCCACGGGGTGGGCAGAGAAATCTGCCAGAACATCCAGAAGGAATGGCTGCGATGAAGAAGGGCAAGACCACAGGTCGCAAGGCTAAGTGGTCTGTAAAAGAACTAAAAACTTTGATGGAGATGGAGGAGGCTCTCGAGCAAGGCCAATACTCTGTATATTACATGAATGTGGAAATTGCAAGTCAGCTTCCAGGTAGGTCCTCCCACGAAGTGAAAGAGAAAAGACAGTGCATGAGACGGCAATCTCACAGGAGAAGCACTAAGCTCTTACTGCAGCCAACAGAGGCAAACCTGGAGAGGCAGGAAATCCCTGCTGAACTCAATCTGCTGATACAGCCACGAGGGTTACAAGCAGTAACTGGCCTCAACAGAAAATTAAGGTGGCAAGCTGGTGCTCTCATTGACATGTACACTCACGAACACGAAATCAGGCGGGCGCTCACACTGGCAAGCAGGAAGGACCCGGGCGCAGCAGTGGCCATTGAGACCGCTACGGCGATGGTGATAAGGGAGGCGAGAAGAAAAGGTCCAGCGACCAAAAAGAACAGCAAAGCTGGCGAGCCGATGAAGCCCCGAAGCAAGCGAGAAATGAAGAGGGATGAGGTCCATAAACTCAGAAAACTAATGAGTACGGACCCGGCTAAGCTTGTTAGCTATGTCCTTGACGGGAGTGAAGCGACCGACTGCCCAGTCCCGCTGCCTCAATTACACGAAGTGTTTGAAAGGCGTTGGATGGGGTCAGAAGGTGCCTTCAAGGGCTTGGGAGGCTTTAAGGCCGCCAGCGGGGCGGACAACGAACACTTCTCCACCCTGTTCACCCCCGAAGAGGTGCTCACACACCTCAGAAAGACGGACAGGAAATCGGCACCAGGCACGGACGGCATCGGGCGGGATGACCTACTCCTCTGGGACCCGAAGGGTGTGAAGCTATCAAAACTCTTTGGCAGCTGGCTTGCGGCGGGGTTCATACCTCAGTGTGTAAAGCCCGCGAGAACTGTACTGATACCAAAGACCTCCGACCCTCTGCTGTTGAATGACCCGAATAACTGGCGCCCAATCACTATCGGCTCGATGCTGATGCGGCTGTTCTCACGACTGCTAAATGGGCGCCTTACGAAAGCCTGCACTATCCACGACAGGCAGCGAGGGTTCAGGGACTCTCCTGGCTGTAGTGAGAATCTTCACATCCTTCAAAGTCTGGTTAAAGCCAGCAGGAGGGAGAGAAAGTCACTAGCGGTGGTGCTCGTGGACGTGGCAAAGGCTTTCGATACGGTGACACACGAGCACTTGCTTGCAGTGCTCAGGCAGAGAGGTCTGGATGAACACATCATAAACACAATACAAAGCTCGTACGACGGGGGCGTAACTTGCATTGAAGCCGGGGGAGAACAATCTGAACCCATTGCAATGAAAGTCGGTGTGAAGCAGGGTGACCCACTGTCCCCATTGCTTTTCAATCTGGCTCTTGATCCACTGCTCCACACACTGGAAAGCCTCGGTAAGGGAGTAAAGATCGCAGACACAAAGCTGGTCTCGCTTGCATTCGCAGATGACCTGGTGCTGGTCAGCGACACATGGAAGAACATGGATTTCAATATCAGAATCCTGAATGACTTCTGTGCCCTGACGGGGCTTAAGATGCACGCAAGCAAGTGCTTCGGCTTCATGGTTACCCCCTTGAAACACAGCATGAAAATGAAAGTGAATGACTGTCCCCCCTGGCAGATCGAGGGGACACCAATAGAAATGGTTGAAAGTGGAAGGGCGGTAAGATATCTGGGAATTCAGGTCGGTCCAGTGAGGGGCCTCGAGAAACCCGACATTCTCAAAGAGTTACAAGTGGCGCTGGATAAGGTAGGGGCGACACCATTAACTGCCCCTCAAAAGATTTGGCTGCTTAAGACCTTCATAATCCCCAGGCATTTCTACCGGGCCGACCACAGCGACTACAGTATAGTTCGGCTGCGACTGCTGGACCGGCTACTACGTAGCACAGTAAAAACATGGCTGGGTCTAGCGCAGACCACATGTGATGGGTTGCTCTATGCTAGAGCGAGAGACGGAGGTCTGGGGCTACAAAAGTTGAGCGCCGTTATTCCTGCTATGCAGGCAAAGCGGTTGTGGAAACTTTTGCACTCTGATGATGAAGTCATCAGAAAGATAGCCTGGGACCAGAACGGGCTGGAGGACTGGAGAAGAGCTTGGCTCAAAGCGGGCGGGCAACTGGAGAAATTACCAACTCCAGAGGGTGTGCCAGTAACAAACGTTACTGAAGCAGATGGGGCCCCTCAGCTATCCCGGTACAAGAGACCATGCGAGTGGCAAGATGTAGAGTTCGACCGGTGGGCAGGCAAATCGGTGCAGGGAGTTGGAATAGCCTGGTTCAAAGACTCTCCAGAGTCTAATGCCTGGCTCTCCAAACTCCCAAAAGTGCAACACAAATTCTGCTCACAAGCACTACAGCTACAAGCGAGCGTCTACCCTACCAGGGAATTTATGGCAAGGGGCCAAAGCAAGTGGAACGCGAGTTGCCGAGGCTGTCACGCGAGGCTTGAGTCCGCCTCACACCTCCTCGGAGCATGTCCCAGCGGTAGGGCGAAACGACTGGAGCGACACAATTTTGCATGCCATCGACTGGCAGTCGCTGCGAAGAAGCAGGGCTGGGTTGTCCACAGGGAGAAAGAATTTGGAAGCAGACCAAATGTGAGACGCCCAGACTTGGTCTTTTGCAAAGATGGTAAGGCAATGGTGCTGGATGTGACAGTGCGGTTTGAAAGGAACATCAACACACTAAAACTCGCAGGCCGAGAGAAAGTAAAGCACTACAAACCCATCAAGTACTTGGTGAAACAGGTCATGGGTGTAGAGGAAGTGGAAATACACGGATTTCCACTGGGAGCGAGGGGCCTCTGGCATAAACCCAACAACAAGATCCTCAAGAGAATGGGACTTTCTAAGAGCAGTGCAAAAGCTCTCGCATCGAGACTTTGTAAGAGTGTTCTGAGAGGATCCTTAACTATCTTGAGTGACATCCTACAAAGTAGGGATTGAATACTTTATATTAAAGTGAAAAGCTTAAGAGGAAAAGCTATACAGGGCGGAAGCACCGGACCACAATGCACATTGCATCCTTAAAAACCTACACATAATAAGCAGCTCAACACCCCGTAGTGTAACTGCGCTACACACTAAACAAACACACCACACAGTGGGACGTGGCATATCGGTAGGAATCTCCGGTTTTCATGAGGCGAACTTGTGCTGATGACTGATCGTCTGAAGGCTGTGGCGGCAAGCGAGAAACGGAGCGAGCTATCTAAAGTTCAATGGCGACCTCAGTTAGACGTCCGTTCCACAAACCTGAAGAACGAGGCACCAGTCAGGAACGCTGAGTGGAGGGTGTGTCTCAGGTTACGGGTCAGACCTTAACTGCGCACCCGAAAATCTGGGGCGAGAAGCGAGGAATGGAGAAAGATGTTGTAGATATCAACAACGATCTCGGTTGGACGTCCGTTCCCCGGTGCCACGGGGCTGTGCAGTGAGGTTCTCGATGCCGGCTTGGCACACACTCAGGGCGACCTGGTGTGGACAAGCAAGGTGGATAATTAAACCCTTAAAGCTACACATAATATTACAACTCAACACCCCATAGCATAACTGCGCTACACACTAAACAAACACATTCTTATTGTGATAAGATAAAAACACCCCCACTATAGTGGGTCAACAAACATAACCACACAAGGAGAAGACAAGCCCAGGATTCAGAGCGAGAGGACAAGCACATAGAAACCCAGTTTCCACTTCGGTGGCGTCTGGGGTCCACAGGTGGTGGTTCAGCCTGTCTGAGCAGACAATAAAACATCACCTGCTGAGCCAAAACCCAAAAGCTGATGGTGGTAGGTAGATAGCTTGGGATACACAGTATAACGGAGCCGTTACCCACGAATGCGCGTCCAGACGAATGCAAGGATACAGAATCTCCGTTGCCTGGATAGGTACAAAGCCTCGAGATACGGTCCGGGTCCCGTATGTTCGTCTGCCCGAGCTAGCAGGGCGGCAAGCGGGTGGGAGCGCAGCTAATGCAATACGCAGCGTCCCCAGGACGTCCGACACCCTGTTAGTAGGAAACAGGAACGGTAAGATCAGGACGCAGGCTCGGTGGCCTCCCTTGAAAGGCGAGAAACGCCTGGATGAAGGAGCAGCAAGGAGCTTGAGACAAAATTCGGAGAGATTTCTTACCACATTGCCGTGCGTGTCAAGACAGTAAGTGTTCTGTTATAACATGTATGTTTAGCTATTAGGTTGTAAATATTAGTTAGATGGTTAGTGGCTGGAGAAGCTGTGTGGCAGTCAGCCAGGGGGGAGGTGGGAGGGGAGCTGTGTGTGTGTGTGTGTGTGTGTCTTAGGAGGAGGGGGTGGGGAGGGGGACTATCCCCCTAGAGCAGAGTTCAGTAGGGATCAAGCTGTTTGTGTGTGTGTGTGTGTGTGTGTGTGTCTTATTATTTAAGATTTTTACCCTAACCAGAATGTTTTTTGTGTTTTTTAGACATGACTCGCCCAAAGTTAATGACACACTGCCCAGTGTGTGAGAAGTTGCTGGCAGCCCTTGCCAGCCATCTGAGGCGAGGACACGATGTGGCCAATGCAGAGGAGCGGGCCATACTCCTCAAAATGGGTACCGGGAGGATTCCTGTCTTCCTGTGACTGTGCGGCATGCGTGGGTGCCTGCTTGTGTCTGCGTGGCTCTCCTGCCTTTACCTCCGCGGCGTGCCTGCCTGTGTCTGCGTGGCTCTCCTGCCTTTACCTCCACGGCGTGCCTGCGTGGCGTGCCTGCCTGTGCCTGCGCGGCGTGCCTGCAAGCCTGCCTGCATGCGTACACCTGGGTGTGTATCTGTGTGTGTTCGGTGCCTGTGTGCGTCTGTTTGTGCGTGCGTGTCTGCCTACCTGCATCTGTCTGTGCATGCCCGGTGGTGGGTGTCTGTGCGTCCTGGCCTGCATGTGCCTGCCTGCCTGTGACTGCGCAGCGTGCGTGTCTGCCTGCCTGTGTCTGTGTGGCTCTCCTGCCTGTGCCTACGCGGCGTGCCTGCCTGTGTCTGCGCGGCGGGCCTGCAAGCCTGCCTGAATGCGTACACCTGGGTGTGGGTGTGTATCTGCGTGTGCTCGGTGCCTGTGCGCATCTGTTTGTGCGTGCGTGTCTGCCCACCTGCATATGTCTGTGCGTGCCCGCTTGTGTGTGTCTGTGCATCCTGGCCTGTATATGTGCATGCGTGTGTCTGAGCGTGTGTGCATGTTATACCTGCATCTATGTCTTGTAGGCCTTCTCTGTCTAGAGTCTGAAGCACTTCCCCGGACAGCCTCTGGCTCTCCCTGCCTTCTGCTGGGCTGATGCTTTACAGAGACTGTCAGCAGCAACGACTCCACCCCGATACGGGGGTTTGACACCTGTAAACACAGACACACACACATTCAATTAGTTCCCTTGATATGAACTAAAGAGGCAGGAGGCAACAGCAACTCCAAATAAACTTGGTAGGTGTGTTACCTTCCTGCCAATGACAATCCACTCTGTGTCTGCCATCTCCTCGTGTGACTTTAAAGATGTTGCCTTTGGTGACATATGCATGCACATTGTTTTTAATGCATGACAATAACATAAATGCAGGAACATGAAGAGCAGACCATCTACCTTGTTATATTAATAACCCTATGAAAAACACAGTGATGGCAAAAGCCACATAGGCTATACTTGTATACATAGGCTATACTTGTCCGTGTTTGAAACACAGCTCATGAATTAACCACACTACATATTACTAACAGATAACATAAGCAAAGGATTTGCTGATGAGAACGGGTGAAATTCCATGACATCAACAGTGAGAGTAGCTACCTAAACGTGTGTAAAAGAGACTGTATTCATATGACTACCTCCCAATAAATTCGTTTATACATCTGAATTTAAACGATCGTGTAGAAAATACTGATTCACAGTCCAAACAGTCTCATTCATTCATGGCACTCGTAGCTAAAAGCCTCCTTAATATAGCTTACTTCCAGTAAGATAAGGGAGTGTTTGTAACTTAGCTATATGGCTAAATACATCGTTACGACAACATAAAACAACAGTGATTGTAGAAACCTAAACATTTGTAAAAGAGCCTGTATTCATATGACTACCTCCCAATACATTATTTTATACATCTGAATTTAAACGATCGTGAAGAAAATACTGATTCACAGTCCAAACATTCTCATTCTCATTCATAGCCCTCATAAGCCCCCATAATATAGCGAACTTCCAGTCATAAGGTAGTGTTTGTAAAGTAGCTAGATGGCTAAATATATGGAAACGACAACATAAAACAACGGGTGAAATGAATTATAACTTAAGTTATATCATACAACACTAACAATTAACATTAGCAATGGAAACGCTCATGAGAACTAACGAAATTCCAGTCCGATAACAGAGTGTTTGTAGCGAAATTCCAGTCGGATAACCAAGAGTGTTTGTAAGGTTGAAAGCTAGCTAAACATTAGAGGTTAAATTGGTTCAGTATCTAACAGCAGTGTGTTAAATGTGTTAATACTCACCAGGTCAAGATAATCTGCCTCGGTTGATTGCCCGTAGTTTAACTTCACTCTTTGAATTACCCGCACGTAGCGTAAACAATGTGACGTCGCCCCTCCAGCATTTCTCCTGACGTTGCTCTGCAGGATTTCTGCCGTGATTGGTCAATTGTTCTCAACTCTGCAAACTGGTGTGAACGTGATTGGCCAAATCTTTTCAGAATCTTTTCAGGTCCAAAAAAAATTAGCCGGTCGTGTAGTCGGCAGCTGGGGCTGGTAACCGGAGGGTGTCCGGTTCGATCCCTGACCAGAAGGAAAAATGAGAAAATTACTAATTTTTCAGCTTTTTGCTGGTTTTTATATGGTTAAAAAGGGACGTTTGGGTAGGGACAATTGGGAACATAACTGACATCTGAGGCACTTTTGGGACATTTGGGTTTCCGAGAATAGTGCATGGTCGTCGGACTGACTATTTTGGCTCGGGGGGGTCTACCATGGAGCTCGCGCCACTACCCCCAACTTTTTGGGACAATTGAGAACATAACTGACATTTGAGAAGAATAAAAACCACAGTAACAGTGACTCTCTTAAGGTAAAGTAACAGTGACTCTCTTAAGGTTTATATTTTGCTGGTTTAACCGGCCGGGTTGGGAGTTCTTTCTGTGGGGCAGCCGTGGCCTGCTGGTTAGGGTTTAGGGCTGGTAACCGGAGGGTTGCCGGTTCGATCCCCGACCATTGGGACATTTGGGTAGGGACATTTGGGTTAGGACAATTGGGAATATAACTGACATTTGAGGCACTTTCGGGACATTTGGGTGAGGACGTTTGGGAACAAGCCTTGCCCGCTTTGCGACATAGTCCGATCTCGAGACAATCGGACATTGCCTCATGAAAAAAGCTTAAACCAAAAATCTTGGTCGCAAAAAATTCCAAGGGAATAGGGAGGAGAGGAAAATGTTGTGAGAAATGCTTGGAACCTGTACCATCACGGTAGCATAGCGGGTAGGGCACAGCACTACGAAC
>NW_027666947.1:450000-475000 GCF_963457725.1 Sprattus sprattus | reverse complement strand
GCAAGCGAGACCAGCTTTGTGTCTGCGATCTTTACTCCCTTACCGAGGCTTTCCAGTGTGTGGAGCAGTGGATCAAGAGCCAGATTGAAAAGCAATGGGGACAGTGGGTCACCCTGCTTCACACCGACTTTCATTGCAATGGGTTCAGATTGTTCTCCCCCGGCTTCAATGCAAGTTACGCCCCCGTCGTACGAGCTTTGTATTGTGTTTATGATGTGTTCATCCAGACCTCTCTGCCTGAGCACTGCAAGCAAGTGCTCGTGTGTCACCGTATCGAAAGCCTTTGCCACGTCCACAAGCACCACCGCTAGTGACTTTCTCTCCCTCCTGCTGGCTTTAACCAGACTTTGAAGGATGTGAAGATTCTCACTACAGCCAGGAGAGTCCCTGAACCCTCGCTGCCTGTCGTGGATAGTGCAGGCTTTCGTAAGGCGCCCATTTAGCAGTCGTGAGAACAGCCGCATCAGCATCGAGCCGATAGTGATTGGGCGCCAGTTATTCGGGTCATTCAACAGCAGAGGGTCGGAGGTCTTTGGTATCAGTACAGTTCTCGCGGGCTTTACACACTGAGGTATGAACCCCGCCGCAAGCCAGCTGCCAAAGAGTTTTGATAGCTTCACACCCTTCGGGTCCCAGAGGAGTAGGTCATCCCGCCCGATGCCGTCCGTGCCTGGTGCCGATTTCCTGTCCGTCTTTCTGAGGTGTGTGAGCACCTCTTCGGGGGTGAACAGGGTGGAGAAGTGTTCGTTGTCCGCCCCGCTGGCGGCCTTAAAGCCTCCCAAGCCCTTGAAGGCACCTTCTGACCCCATCCAACGCCTTTCAAACACTTCGTGTAATTGAGGCAGCGGGACTGGGCAGTCGGTCGCTTCACTCCCGTCAAGGACATAGCTAACAAGCTTAGCCGGGTCCGTACTCATTAGTTTTCTGAGTTTATGGACCTCATCCCTCTTCATTTCTCGCTTGCTTCGGGGCTTCATCGGCTCGCCAGCTTTGCTGTTCTTTTTGGTCGCTGGACCTTTTCTTCTCGCCTCCCTTATCACCATCGCCGTAGCGGTCTCAATGGCCACTGCTGCGCCCGGGTCCTTCCTGCTTGCCAGTGTGAGCGCCCGCCTGATTTCGTGTTCGTGAGTGTACATGTCAATGAGAGCACCAGCTTGCCACCTTAATTTTCTGTTGAGGCCAGTTACTGCTTGTAACCCTCGTGGCTGTATCAGCAGATTGAGTTCAGCAGGGATTTCCTGCCTCTCCAGGTTTGCCTCTGTTGGCTGCAGTAAGAGCTTAGTGCTTCTCCTGTGAGATTGCCGTCTCATGCACTGTCTTTTCTCTTTCACTTCGTGGGAGGACCTACCTGGAAGCTGACTTGCAATTTCCACATTCATGTAATATACAGAGTATTGGCCTTGCTCGAGAGCCTCCTCCATCTCCATCAAAGTTTTTAGTTCTTTTACAGACCACTTAGCCTTGCGACCTGTGGTCTTGCCCTTCTTCATCGCAGCCATTCCTTCTGGATGTTCTGGCAGATTTCTCTGCCCACCCCGTGGGGTTCCGGTTACTGTGCGGGGTGCAACACCGTACCTGTGATTTTTACAATCGACTTCCACTGCCGACAACGGTTAGGAAACCGAAAAACATATAATTTTATATTATATGATTGCTGTGTGACTTTTACAACTGATTTACACAATCCTCAGCAACGGCCTGCGAGCGGGAGGGGTCGACCGAAATTCCCTACCCTCCCAAGTAGAGGCCCCGTGGGACCTCAGCACCTGGGATGCTTTACGAAATCACCGGGGGCAGAAAGGATACTCCGGCGTACACCGGGCGCCTTTCTAGGGTGAAACGTGTGAGACGAATGGCTTTAAAAAAAGATAAAAACAAAATATTATATTTTCTGTTTAAAGAACTTGCCAGGTTCTTTTCACAGAGTTTGCTGAGTTCTGTTACAGAGTTTGCCACGTTCTGTTTACAGAGTTTGCCTCACTCCGTTTACAGAGTTTGCCACATTCTGTTTGCAGAGTTTGATTGCGATTTGTGTGTTATTTTTCTCCGGGGATTCATATGCAACTTAGGACATAGTTGCTTCAGGTGGGATTTGAACCTGCGATTCTCAGATGTTCTTCTGAAATCTTACCCTTTGCGGGTTTTGAACCTGTGCTCTTCAGGTTCGTGGTGCCGCGCCCTACCCACTGAGCCACCGTGCTGATACAGAATCCCACCTGTCAGTGCGACCAAGTCACCGATTCCTCCCACAGTAAATTTCCAGGCTATTTCCTCTTTCAGAGCCAATCTTTATCCCATAATTGGGGTAATTGCTAGCCAACTTCCCTCAATCATTTGGATCAACTCTGATATTTATTTAGCCTTAATGTTCTTGAGATTCGTTTTTGCCCCGACCCTATGACAGAGTCATAGTTACTTTTCCATAAGAGTCATAGTATGACTCTCTTATGGAACCTTAAGAGACTCATAGTTACTGGTTAACCATGGGTAAAAAAAAGTTGGGGGTGCTGGCGCGAGCTCCATGGCCTACCCTCCCGAGCCAAAACGGTCAGTCCGACGACAGTGCACTTTTTTCGGACACTCTCTGAGGATTCCCCTTAAGCCTGGAGGATGCCAAAAAGAGGTTTTGCCACCGGGTACCATCTCGGGACTAGAGAGCTCCTTTTCAGAAGCCTCCTGGAGGATTGTAACAAGGCCCCAGAAGCTCATAGAGAGTCCGTTGATGGTGCATCTTTCTCGGGCAAATGTTTTTGACATTATGGTGCATCTGGAAGTCGAAAACAAGGGACTCGAAGCTCGCAGAGAGTCCGTTGATGGTGCATCTTTGGCGGACACATGTTTTTGACATTATGGTGCCTCTGGAAGTCGAAAACAAGGGACTCGAAGCTGGTAAAGAGTCCGTTGATGGTGCTCTGTCCTCGGACACATTATGTTCACATCCTGGTGCCTGTGGAGGATGTAACTAGGGGTGTAGCTGCACATGGCCAGTCCGCTGAAGGTGACCTATTCTCGGACACATTCTGTCACATCCTGGTGCCTGTGGAGGGTGTAACTAGGGGTGTAGCTGCACATGGCCAGTCCGCTGAAGGTGCACTGTTCTCGGACACATGTTCCTCAAATCCTGGTCCTCCTGGAGGATATAGAGGGGTCTAGAGGCTCATGGCATGTCCGCTGAAGGTGCAGTATTCTAGGACACCTTTGAGCAGGGTCCTACCCCTCTGGAGGTCTGAAAATTCTGGATTTTTTCTAAGTCCATTTTGGTTAACCATGGGTAGGGTTTTGGTTAACCATGGGTACGAAAAAGTTGGGGGTGGTGGCGAGGGCTCCACAAAATACCCTCCCGACCGAAAACGGTCAGTCCGACGACCATGCACCTTTCTCGGACACCTTCTGAAAATCCCCCTAAGGCCTGGAGGATCACAGAAAGAGGTTTTGCCACCGGGTGACGGCGCGAAATCGAGAGCACCCTAAAAAAGTGGACTTAGGCTCAGAACGAAAAATAAAAAAAGTTCCACAAAGAGGTAACTCAGCCTCTGAGTGTCCGATTTTCAAGCGGTTTGAAGCGGACTGTTGACCACTCTCTCTTCCCTCTCCCGGAGGATATATAGGGGTCTAGAGGCTCAAGGCATGTCCGCTGAAGGTGACCTATTCTCGGACACATTCTGTCACATCCTGGTGCCTGTGGAGGATGTAACCAGGGGTGTAGCTGCTCAGGGCCAGTCCACTGAAGGTGCACTGTTCTCGGACACATGTTCCTCAAATCCTGGTTCTCCTGGAGGATATAGAGGGATCTAGAGGCTCATGGCATGTCCGCTGAAGGTGCAGTATTCTCGGACACCTTTGAGCAGGGTCCTACCCCTCTGGAGGTCTGAAAATTCTGGATTTTTTCTAAGTCCATTTTGGTTAACCATGGGTAGGGTTTTGGTTAACCATGGGTACGAAAAAGTTGGGGGTGGTGGCGAGGGCTCCACAAAATACCCTCCCGACCGAAAACGGTCAGTCCGACGACCATGCACCTTTCTCGGACACCTTCTGAAAATCCCCCTAAGGCCTGGAGGATCACAGAAAGAGGTTTTGCCACCGGGTGACGGCGCGAAATCGAGAGCACCCTAAAAAAGTGGACTTAGGCTCAGAACGAAAAATAAAAAAAGTTCCACAAAGAGGTAACTCAGCCTCTGAGTGTCCGATTTTCAAGCGGTTTGAAGCGGACTGTTGACCACTCTCTCTTCCCTCTCCCGGAGGATATATAGGGGTCTAGAGGCTCAAGGCATGTCCGCTGAAGGTGACCTATTCTCGGACACATTCTGTCACATCCTGGTGCCTGTGGAGGATGTAACCAGGGGTGTAGCTGCTCAGGGCCAGTCCACTGAAGGTGCACTGTTCTCGGACACATGTTCCTCAAATCCTGGTTCTCCTGGAGGATATAGAGGGATCTAGAGGCTCATGGCATGTCCGCTGAAGGTGCAGTATTCTCGGACACCTTTGAGCAGGGTCCTACCCCTCTGGAGGTCTGAAAACTGTGGATTTTTTTTAAGTCCATTTTGGTTAACCATGGGTAGGGTTTTGGTTAACCATGGGTACGAAAAAGTTGGGGGTGGTGGCGGAGGCTCCACAAAATACCCTCCCGACCGAAAACGGTCAGTCCGACGACCATGCACCTTTCTCGGACACCTTCTGAAAATCCCCCTAAGGCCTGGAGGATCACAGAAAGAGGTTTTGCCACCGGGTGACGGCGCGAAATCGAGAGCACCCTAAAAAGGTGGACTTAGGCTCAGAACGAAAAATAAAAAAAGTTCCACGAGAGGTAACTCAGCCTCTGAGTGTCCGATTTTCAAGCGGTTTGAAGCGGACTGTTGACCACACTCTCCTCCCTCTCCTCTCCTAAACCTTCTGACCGATTGGAAACCGTGACCCGCCAGGGGAGGCACCCTGTCTCACAGGTCCCACCTCCCCGCCACCGCGGTCAGCCTCCAGGCCTGGGACGCCGAGGGCTCTACGGAGCTCTCTGTCACCGCGCCGAACCCTTCTCTAGCGAGAATTTGCCCCGGATGAGTGGGGAGAGGCGTATTAGTGGCTGAGGTACCTGAGAAGCACAGGTTCGAACCCCGCGAAGGGCAAGTCTCGGTGAAACCACCCATTAAAGGTGTTAGTTTCGACGAAACCACCTGAAAATCGTAGGATCGAACCCCACATGAAGCAACTCGGTCCTTGTCACATAGGTCTCTCTAGCTCAAGAGGAAGGCTCGACTCTATAAGGCTCGACACATTGCATCCTTAAAAACCTACACATAATAAGCAGCTCAACACCCCGTAGTGCAACTGCGCTACACACTAAACAAACACACCACACAGTGGGGCGTGGCAGATCGGTATGAATCTCCGGTTTTCATGAGGCGAACTTGTGCTGATGACTGATCGTCTGAAGGCTGTGGCGGCAAGCGAGAAACGGAGCAAGCTATCTAAAATTCAATGGCGACCTCAGTTAGACGTCCAGCAGTGCTGGGAGCTCTGTGTGTGTCTGTGGGAGCCTCATGAAGCTCACTGTGTTTGGGGGCAGTGGGCTGGGGCTGAGGGCAGTACTGGGGGTTAGGGTTAGTGCTGGGCAGTGCTGGGAGCTCTGTGTGTGTCTGTGGGACCCTCAGAGAGCTTTAATAGCAGGCAGAATTTTTGGGCCTAAAGGGAGACAAGTGTGAGCCATTGGGGCTTGCTGTGACTTAATACAGTACACAGGGCAGTGTTTGGAGCTCTCTGTGTGTCTCTCTGACCTCTGGGGACCTTTAATAGACAGCAGGCTAATTAGGCCTGTCTGGGGAGGTGTGTGTGTCTGTAGGCCTCCCAGTAAGTGAACCCAACACACTGGGCAGTGTTTGGAGCTCTCTGTGTGTCTCTCTGACCTCTGGGGACCTTTAATAGACAGCAGGCTTCTTAGGCCTGTCTGGGGAGGTGTGTGTGCCTGTAGGCCTTCCAGTAAGTGAACACAACACACTGGGCAGTGCTGGGAGCTCTCTGTGTGTCTCTCTGACCTTTGGGGACCTTTAATAGACAGCAGGCTTCTTAGGCCTGTCTGGGGAGGTGTGTGTGTCTGTGGGCCTCCCAGTAAGTGAACCAACACACTGGGCAGTGTTTGTAGCTGTCTGGGTGTCTCTCTGACCTTTGGGGACCTTTAATAGACAGCAGGCTTCTTAGGCCTGTCTGGGGAGGTGTGTTTGTCTGTAGGCCTCCCAGTAAGTGAACACAACACACTGGGCAGTGCTGGGAGCTCTCTGTGTGTCTCTCTGACCTTTGGGGACCTTTAATAGACAGCAGGCTTCTTAGGCCTGTCTGGGGAGGTGTGTGTGTCTGTCGGCCTCCCAGTAAGTGAACACAACACACTGGGCAGTGCTGGGAGCTCTCTGTGTGTCTCTCTGACCTTTTGGGACCTTTAATAGACAGCAGGCTTCTTAGGCCTGTCTGGGGAGGTGTGTGTGTCTGTAGGCCTCCCAGTAAGTGAACCCAACACACTGGGCAGTGTTTGGAGCTGTGTGGGTGTCTCTCTGACCTTTGGGGACCTTTAATAGACAGCAGGCTTCTTAGGCCTGTCTGGGGAGGTGTGTGTGAAAACCTTAAGAGACTAATGAAAACCTTAAGAGAGTCATAGTTACTTTTCCATAAGAGTCATAGTATGACTCTCTTATGGAACCTTAAGAGACTCATAGTTACTGGTTAACCATGGGTAAAAAAAAGTTGGGGGTGCTGGCGCGAGCTCCATGGCCTACCCTCCCGAGCCAAAATGGTCAGTCCGACGACTAGAGGCTCAAGGCATGTCCGCTGAAGGTGACCTATTCTCGGACACATTCTGTCACATCCTGGTGCCTGTGGAGGATGTAACCAGGGGTGTAGCTGCTCAGGGCCAGTCCACTGAAGGTGCACTGTTCTCGGACACATGTTCCTCAAATCCTGGTTCTCCTGGAGGATATAGAGGGATCTAGAGGCTCATGGCATGTCCGCTGAAGGTGCAGTATTCTCGGACACCTTTGAGCAGGGTCCTACCCCTCTGGAGGTCTGAAAACTGTGGATTTTTTTTAAGTCCATTTTGGTTAACCATGGGTAGGGTTTTGGTTAACCATGGGTACGAAAAAGTTGGGGGTGGTGGCGGAGGCTCCACAAAATACCCTCCCGACCGAAAACGGTCAGTCCGACGACCATGCACCTTTCTCGGACACCTTCTGAAAATCCCCCTAAGGCCTGGAGGATCACAGAAAGAGGTTTTGCCACCGGGTGACGGCGCGAAATCGAGAGCACCCTAAAAAGGTGGACTTAGGCTCAGAACGAAAAATAAAAAAAGTTCCACGAGAGGTAACTCAACCTCTGAGTGTCCGATTTTCAAGCGGTTTGAAGCGGACTGTTGACCACACTCTCCTCCCTCTCCTCTCCTAAACCTTCTGACCGATTGGAAACCGTGACCCGCCAGGGGAGGCACCCTGTCTCACAGGTCCCACCTCCCCGCCACCGCGGTCAGCCTCCAGGCCTGGGACGCCGAGGGCTCTACGGAGCTCTCTGTCACCGCGCCGAACCCTTCTCTAGCGAGAATTTGCCCCGGATGAGTGGGGAGAGGCGTATTAGTGGCTGAGGTACCTGAGAAGCACAGGTTCGAACCCCGCGAAGGGCAAGTCTCGGTGAAACCACCCATTAAAGGTGTTAGTTTCGACGAAACCACCTGAAAATCGTAGGATCGAACCCCACATGAAGCAACTCGGTCCTTGTCACATAGGTCTCTCTGGCTCAAGAGGAAGGCTCGACTCTATAAGGCTCGACACATTGCATCCTTAAAAACCTACACATAATAAGCAGCTCAACACCCCGTAGTGCAACTGCGCTACACACTAAACAAACACACCACACAGTGGGGCGTGGCAGATCGGTATGAATCTCCGGTTTTCATGAGGCGAACTTGTGCTGATGACTGATCGTCTGAAGGCTGTGGCGGCAAGCGAGAAACGGAGCAAGCTATCTAAAATTCAATGGCGACCTCAGTTAGACGTCCAGCAGTGCTGGGAGCTCTGTGTGTGTCTGTGGGAGCCTCATGAAGCTCACTGTGTTTGGGGGCAGTGGGCTGGGGCTGAGGGCAGTACTGGGGGTTAGGGTTAGTGCTGGGCAGTGCTGGGAGCTCTGTGTGTGTCTGTGGGACCCTCAGAGAGCTTTAATAGCAGGCAGAATTTTTGGGCCTAAAGGGAGACAAGTGTGAGCCATTGGGGCTTGCTGTGACTTAATACAGTACACAGGGCAGTGTTTGGAGCTCTCTGTGTGTCTCTCTGACCTCTGGGGACCTTTAATAGACAGCAGGCTAATTAGGTCTGTCTGGGGAGGTGTGTGTGTCTGTAGGCCTCCCAGTAAGTTAACCCAACACACTGGGCAGTGTTTGGAGCTCTCTGTGTGTCTCTCTGACCTCTGGGGACCTTTAATAGACAGCAGGCTTCTTAGGCCTGTCTGGGGAGGTGTGTGTGTCTGTCAGCCTCCCAGTAAGTGAACACAACACACTGGGCAGTGCTGGGAGCTCTCTGTGTGTCTCTCTGACCTTTGGGGACCTTTAATAGACAGCAGGCTTCTTAGGCCTGTCTGGGGAGGTGTGTGTGTCTGTAGGCCTCCCAGTAAGTGAACCCAACACACTGGGCAGTGTTTGGAGCTGTGTGGGTGTCTCTCTGACCTTTGGGGACCTTTAATAGACAGCAGGCTTCTTAGGCCTGTCTGGGGAGGTGTGTGTGAAAACCTTAAGAGACTAATGAAAACCTTAAGAGAGTCATAGTTACTTTTCCATAAGAGTCATAGTATGACTCTCTTATGGAACCTTAAGAGACTCATAGTTACTGGTTAACCATGGGTAAAAAAAAGTTGGGGGTGCTGGCGCGAGCTCCATGGCCTACCCTCCCGAGCCAAAATGGTCAGTCCGACGACAGTGCACTTTTTTCGGACACTCTCTGAGGATTCCCCTTAAGCCTGGAGGATGCCAAAAAGAGGTTTTGCCACCGGGTACCATCTCGGGACTAGAGAGCTCCTTTTCAGAAGCCTCCTGGAGGATTGTAACAAGGCCCCAGAAGCTCATAGAGAGTCCGTTGATGGTGCATCTTTCTCGGGCACATGTTTTTGACATTATGGTGCATCTGGAAGTCGAAAACAAAGGACTTGAAGCTCGCAGAGAGTCCGTTGATGGTGCATCTTTGGCGGACACATGTTTTTGACATTATGGTGCCTCTGGAAGTCGAAAACAAGGGACTCAAAGCTGGTAAAGAGTCCGTTGATGGTGCTATGTCCTCGGACACATTATGTTCACATCATGGTGCCTGTGGAGGATGTAACTAGGGGTGTAGCTGCACATGGCCAGTCCGCTGAAGGTGACCTATTCTCGGACACATTCTGTCACATCCTGGTGCCTGTGGAGGGTGTAACTAGGGGTGTAGCTGCACATGGCCAGTCCGCTGAAGGTGACCTATTCTCGGACACATTCTGTCACATCCTGGTGCCTGTGGAGGATGTTACTAGGGGTGCAGCTGCACATGGCCAGTCCGCTGAAGGTGACCTATTCTCGGACACATTTTGTCACATCCTGGTGCCTTTGGAGGATGTAACCAGGGGTGTAACTGCTCAGGGCCAGTCCGCTGAAGGTGCACTGTTCTCGGACACATGTTCCTCAAAGAGAGCTTCTGAAAAGGAGGCCATGGAGCTCGAGCCAGCACCCCCAACTTTTTTTTACCCATGGTTAGCCAGGAACTATGAGTCTCTTGAGTCCCAGTGTGTTGGGTTCCCTTACTGGGAGGCCTACAGACACACACACCTCCGCAGACAGGCCTAAGAAGCCTGCTGTCTATTAAAGGTCCCCAAAGGTCAGAGAGACACACAGAGAGCTCCCAGCACTGCCCAGTGTGTTGTGTTCACTTACTGGGAGGCCTAGAGACACACACGCCTCCCCAGACAGGCCTAAAAAGCCTGCTGTCTATTAAAGGTCCCCAAAGGTCAGAGAGACACACAGAGAGCTCCCAGCACTGCCCAGTGTGTTGTGTTCACTTACCGGGAGGCCTACAGACACACACACCTCCCCAGACAGGCCTAAGAAGCCTGCTGTCTATTAAAAGTCCCCAAAGGTCAGAGAGACACCCAGAGAGCTCCAAACACTGCCCAGTGTGTTGGGTTCACTTACTGGGAGGCCTACAGAGACACACACCTCCCCAGACAGGCCTAAGAAGCCTGCTGTCTATTAAAGGTCCCCAAAGGTCAGAGAGACACACAGAGAGCTCCAAACACTGCCCAGTGTGTTGGGTTCACTTACTGGGAGGCCTACAGACACAAACACCTCCCCAGACAGGCCTAAGAAGCCTGCTGTCTATTAAAGGTCCCCAGAGGTCAGAGAGACACACAGAGAGCTCCAAACACTGCCCAGTGTGTTGGGTTCACTTACTGGGAGTCCTACAGACACACACACCTCCCCAGACAGGCCTAATTAGCCTGCTGTCTATTAAAGGTCCCCAGAGGTCAGAGAGACACACAGAGAGCTCCAAACACTGCCCTGTGTACTGTATTAAGTCACAGCAAGCCCCAATGGCTCACACTTGTCTCCCTTTAGGCCCAAAAATTCTGCCTGCTATTAAAGCTCTCTGAGGGTCCCACAGACACACACAGAGCTCCCAGCACTGCCCAGCACTACCCCTAACCCCCAGTACTGCCCTCAACCGGAGATTCATACCGATCTGCCACGCCCCACTGTGTGGTGTGTTTGTTTAGTGTGTAGCGCAGTTGCACTACGGGGTGTTGAGCTGCTTATTATGTGTAGGTTTTTAAGGATGCAATGTGTCGAGCCTTATAGAGTCGAGCCTTCCTCTTGAGCCAGAGAGACCTATGTGACAAGGACCGAGTTGCTTCATGTGGGGTTCGATCCTACGATTTTCAGGTGGTTTCGTCGAAACTAACACCTTTAATGGGTGGTTTCACCGAGACTTGCCCTTCGCGGGGTTCGAACCTGTGCTTCTCAGGTACCTCAGCCACTAATATGCCTCTCCCCACTCATCCGGGGCAAATTCTCGCTAGAGAAGGGTTCGGCGCGGTGACAAAGAGCTCCGTAGAGCCCTCGGCGTCCCAGGCCTGGAGGCTGACCGCGGTGGCGGGGAGGTGGGACCTGTGAGACAGGGTGCCTCCCCTGGCGGGTCACGGTTTCCAATCGGTCAGAAGGTTTAGGAGAGGAGAGGGAGGAGAGTGTGGTCAACAGTCCGCTTCAAACCGCTTGAAAATCGGACACTCAGAGGCTGAGTTACCTCTCGTGGAACTTTTTTTATTTTTCGTTCTGAGCCTAAGTCCACCTTTTTAGGGTGCTCTCGATTTCGCGCCGTCACCCGGTGGCAAAACCTCTTTCTGTGATCCTCCAGGCCTTAGGGGGATTTTCAGAAGGTGTCCGAGAAAGGTGCATGGTCGTCGGACTGACCGTTTTCGGTCGGGAGGGTATTTTGTGGAGCCTCCGCCACCACCCCCAACTTTTTCGTACCCATGGTTAACCAAAACCCTACCCATGGTTAACCAAAATGGACTTAAAAAAAATCCACAGTTTTCAGACCTCCAGAGGGGTAGGACCCTGCTCAAAGGTGTCCGAGAATACTGCACCTTCAGCGGACATGCCATGAGCCTCTAGATCCCTCTATATCCTCCAGGAGAACCAGGATTTGAGGAACATGTGTCCGAGAACAGTGCACCTTCAGTGGACTGGCCCTGAGCAGCTACACCCCTGGTTACATCCTCCACAGGCACCAGGATGTGACAGAATGTGTCCGAGAATAGGTCACCTTCAGCGGACATGCCTTGAGCCTCTAGACCCCTATATATCCTCCGGGAGAGGGAAGAGAGAGTGGTCAACAGTCCGCTTCAAACCGCTTGAAAATCGGACACTCAGAGGCTGAGTTACCTCTTTGTGGAACTTTTTTTATTTTTCGTTCTGAGCCTAAGTCCACTTTTTTAGGGTGCTCTCGATTTCACGCCGTCACCCGGTGGCAAAACCTCTTTCTGTGATCCTCCAGGCCTTAGGGGGATTTTCAGAAGGTGTCCGAGAAAGGTGCATGGTCGTCGGACTGACCGTTTTCGGTCGGGAGGGTATTTTGTGGAGCCCTCGCCACCACCCCCAACTTTTTCGTACCCATGGTTAACCAAAACCCTACCCATGGTTAACCAAAATGGACTTAGAAAAAATCCAGAATTTTCAGACCTCCAGAGGGGTAGGACCCTGCTCAAAGGTGTCCGAGAATACTGCACCTTCAGCGGACATGCCATGAGCCTCTAGACCCCTCTAAATCCTCCAGGAGGACCAGGATTTGAGGAACATGTGTCCGAGAACAGTGCACCTTCAGTGGACTGGCCCTGAGCAGCTACACCCCTGGTTACATCCTCCACAGGCACCAGGATGTGACAGAATGTGTCCGAGAATAGGTCACCTTCAGCGGACATGCCTTGAGCCTCTAGACCCCTATATATCCTCCGGGAGAGGGAAGAGAGAGTGGTCAACAGTCCGCTTCAAACCGCTTGAAAATCGGACACTCAGAGGCTGAGTTACCTCTTTGTGGAACTTTTTTTATTTTTCGTTCTGAGCCTAAGTCCACTTTTTTAGGGTGCTCTCGATTTCACGCCGTCACCCGGTGGCAAAACCTCTTTCTGTGATCCTCCAGGCCTTAGGGGGATTTTCAGAAGGTGTCCGAGAAAGGTGCATGGTCGTCGGACTGACCGTTTTCGGTCGGGAGGGTATTTTGTGGAGCCCTCGCCACCACCCCCAACTTTTTCGTACCCATGGTTAACCAAAACCCTACCCATGGTTAACCAAAATGGACTTAGAAAAAATCCAGAATTTTCAGACCTCCAGAGGGGTAGGACCCTGCTCAAAGGTGTCCGAGAATACTGCACCTTCAGCGGACATGCCATGAGCCTCTAGACCCCTCTAAATCCTCCAGGAGGACCAGGATTTGAGGAACATGTGTCCGAGAACAGTGCACCTTCAGCGGACTGGCCATGTGCAGCTACACCCCTAGTTACACCCTCCACAGGCACCAGGATGTGACAGAATGTGTCCGAGAATAGGTCACCTTCAGCGGACTGGCCATGTGCAGCTACACCCCTAGTTACATCCTCCACAGGCACCATGATGTGAACATAATGTGTCCGAGGACAGAGCACCATCAACGGACTCTTTACCAGCTTTGAGTCCCTTGTTTTCGACTTCCAGAGGCACCATAATGTCAAAAACATGTGTCCGCCAAAGATGCACCATCAACGGACTCTCTGCGAGCTTCAAGTCCCTTGTTTTCGACTTCCAGATGCACCATAATGTCAAAAACATGTGCCCGAGAAAGATGCACCATCAACGGACTCTCTATGAGCTTCTGGGGCCTTGTTACAATCCGCCAGGAGGCTTCTGAAAAGGAGCTCTCTAGTCCCGAGATGGTACCCGGTGGCAAAACCTCTTTTTGGCATCCTCCAGGCTTAAGGGGAATCCTCAGAGAGTGTCCGAAAAAAGTGCACTGTCGTCGGACTGACCATTTTGGCTCGGGAGGGTAGGCCATGGAGCTCGCGCCAGCACCCCCAACTTTTTTTTACCCATGGTTAACCAGTAACTATGAGTCTCTTAAGGTTCCATAAGAGAGTCATACTATGACTCTTATGGAAAAGTAACTATGACTCTCTTAAGGTTTTCATTAGTCTCTTAAGGTTTTCACACACACCTCCCCAGACAGGCCTAAGAAGCCTGCTGTCTATTAAAGGTCCCCAAAGGTCAGAGAGACACCCACACAGCTCCAAACACTGCCCAGTGTGTTGGGTTCACTTACTGGGAGGCCTACAGACACACACACCTCCCCAGACAGGCCTAAGAAGCCTGCTGTCTATTAAAGGTCCCCAAAGGTCAGAGAGACACACAGAGAGCTCCCAGCACTGCCCAGTGTGTTGTGTTCACTTACTGGGAGGCTGACAGACACACACACCTCCCCAGACAGGCCTAAGAAGCCTGCTGTCTATTAAAGGTCCCCAGAGGTCAGAGAGACACACAGAGAGCTCCAAACACTGCCCAGTGTGTTGGGTTCACTTACTGGGAGGCCTACAGACACACACACCTCCCCAGACAGACCTAATTAGCCTGCTGTCTATTAAAGGTCCCCAGAGGTCAGAGAGACACACAGAGAGCTCCAAACACTGCCCTGTGTACTGTATTAAGTCACAGCAAGCCCCAATGGCTCACACTTGTCTCCCTTTAGGCCCAAAAATTCTGCCTGCTATTAAAGCTCTCTGAGGGTCCCACAGACACACACAGAGCTGCCAGCACTGCCCAGCACTAACCCTAACCCCCAGTACTGCCCTCAGCCCCAGCCCACTGCCCCCAAACACAGTGAGCTTCATGAGGCTCCCACAGACACACACAGAGCTCCCAGCACTGCTGGACGTCTAACTGAGGTCGCCATTGAATTTTAGATAGCTTGCTCCGTTTCTCGCTTGCCGCCACAGCCTTCAGACGATCAGTCATCAGCACAAGTTCGCCTCATGAAAACCGGAGATTCATACCGATCTGCCACGCCCCACTGTGTGGTGTGTTTGTTTAGTGTGTAGCGCAGTTGCACTACGGGGTGTTGAGCTGCTTATTATGTGTAGGTTTTTAAGGATGCAATGTGTCGAGCCTTATAGAGTCGAGCCTTCCTCTTGAGCCAGAGAGACCTATGTGACAAGGACCGAGTTGCTTCATGTGGGGTTCGATCCTACGATTTTCAGGTGGTTTCGTCGAAACTAACACCTTTAATGGGTGGTTTCACCGAGACTTGCCCTTCGCGGGGTTCGAACCTGTGCTTCTCAGGTACCTCAGCCACTAATACGCCTCTCCCCACTCATCCGGGGCAAATTCTCGCTAGAGAAGGGTTCGGCGCGGTGACAGAGAGCTCCGTAGAGCCCTCGGCGTCCCAGGCCTGGAGGCTGACCGCGGTGGCGGGGAGGTGGGACCTGTGAGACAGGGTGCCTCCCCTGGCGGGTCACGGTTTCCAATCGGTCAGAAGGTTTAGGAGAGGAGAGGGAGGAGAGTGTGGTCAACAGTCCGCTTCAAACCGCTTGAAAATCGGACACTCAGAGGCTGAGTTACCTCTCTTGGAACTTTTTTTATTTTTCGTTCTGAGCCTAAGTCCACCTTTTTAGGGTGCTCTCGATTTCGCGCCGTCACCCGGTGGCAAAACCTCTTTCTGTGATCCTCCAGGCCTTAGGGGGATTTTCAGAAGGTGTCCGAGAAAGGTGCATGGTCGCCGGACTGACCGTTTTCGGTCGGGAGGGTATTTTGTGGAGCCTCCGCCACCACCCCCAACTTTTTCGTACCCATGGTTAACCAAAACCCTACCCATGGTTAACCAAAATGGACTTAAAAAAAATCCACAGTTTTCAGACCTCCAGAGGGGTAGGACCCTGCTCAAAGGTGTCCGAGAATACTGCACCTTCAGCGGACATGCCATGAGCCTCTAGATCCCTCTATATCCTCCAGGAGAACCAGGATTTGAGGAACATGTGTCCGAGAACAGTGCACCTTCAGTGGACTGGCCCTGAGCAGCTACACCCCTGGTTACATCCTCCACAGGCACCAGGATGTGACAGAATGTGTCCGAGAATAGGTCACCTTCAGCGGACATGCCTTGAGCCTCTAGACCCCTATATATCCTCCGGGAGAGGGAAGAGAGAGTGGTCAACAGTCCGCTTCAAACCGCTTGAAAATCGGACACTCAGAGGCTTAGTTACCTCTTTGTGGAACTTTTTTTATTTTTCGTTCTGAGCCTAAGTCCACTTTTTTAGGGTGCTCTCGATTTCGCGCCGTCACCCGGTGGCAAAACCTCTTTCTGTGATCCTCCAGGCCTTAGGGGGATTTTCAGAAGGTGTCCGAGAAAGGTGCATGGTCGTCGGACTGACCGTTTTCGGTCGGGAGGGTATTTTGTGGAGCCCTCGCCGCCACCCCCAACTTTTTCGTACCCATGGTTAACCAAAACCCTACCCATGGTTAACCAAAATGGACTTAGAAAAAATCCAGAATTTTCAGACCTCCAGAGGGGTAGGACCCTGCTCAAAGGTGTCCGAGAATACTGCACCTTCAGCGGACATGCCATGAGCCTCTAGATCCCTCTATATCCTCCAGGAGAACCAGGATTTGAGGAACATGTGTCCGAGAACAGTGCACCTTCAGTGGACTGGCCCTGAGCAGCTACACCCCTGGTTACATCCTCCACAGGCACCAGGATGTGACAGAATGTGTCCGAGAATAGGTCACCTTCAGCGGACATGCCTTGAGCCTCTAGACCCCTATATATCCTCCGGGAGAGGGAAGAGAGAGTGGTCAACAGTCCGCTTCAAACCGCTTGAAAATCGGACACTCAGAGGCTGAGTTACCTCTTTTTGGAACTTTTTTTATTTTTCGTTCTGAGCCTAAGTCCACTTTTTTAGGGTGCTCTCGATTTCGCGCCGTCACCCGGTGGCAAAACCTCTTTTTGTGATCCTCCAGTTCTTAGGGGGATTTTCAGAAGGTGTCCGAGAAAGGTGCATGGTCGTCGGACTGACCGTTTTCGGTCGGGAGGGTATTTTGTGGAGCCCTCGCCACCACCCCCAACTTTTTCGTACCCATGGTTAACCAAAACCCTACCCATGGTTAACCAAAATGGACTTAGAAAAAATCCAGAATTTTCAGACCTCCAGAGGGGTAGGACCCTGCTCAAAGGTGTCCGAGAATACTGCACCTTCAGCGGACATGCCATGAGCCTCTAGACCCCTCTATATCCTCCAGGAGGACCAGGATTTGAGGAACATGTGTCCGAGAACAGTGCACCTTCAGCGGACTGGCCATGTGCAGCTACACCCCTAGTTACACCCTCCACAGGCACCAGGATGTGACAGAATGTGTCCGAGAATAGGTCACCTTCAGCGGACTGGCCATGTGCAGCTACACCCCTAGTTACATCCTCCACAGGCACCATGATGTGAACATAATGTTTCCGAGGACATAGCACCATCAACGGACTCTTTACCAGCTTTGAGTCCCCTGTTTTCGACTTCCAGAGGCACCATAATGTCAAAAACATGTGTCCGCCAAAGATGCACCATCAACGGACTCTCTGCGAGCTTCAAGTCCCTTGTTTTCGACTTCCAGATGCACCATAATGTCAAAAACATGTGCCCGAGAAAGATGCACCATCAACGGACTCTCTATGAGCTTCTGGGGCCTTGTTACAATCCTCCAGGAGGCTTCTGAAAAGGAGCTCTCTAGTCCCGAGATGGTACCCGGTGGCAAAACCTCTTTTTGGCATCCTCCAGGCTTAAGGGGAATCCTCAGAGAGTGTCCGAAAAAAGTGCACTGTCGTCGGACTGACCGTTTTGGCTCGGGAGGGTAGGCCATGGAGCTCGCGCCAGCACCCCCAACTTTTTTTTACCCATGGTTAACCAGTAACTATGAGTCTCTTAAGGTTCCATAAGAGAGTCATACTATGACTCTTATGGAAAAGTAACTATGACTCTGTCATAGGGTCGGGGCAAAAACGAATCTCAAGAACATTAAGGCTAAATAAATATCAGAGTTGATCCAAATGATTGAGGGAAGTTGGCTAGCAATTACCCCAATTATGGGATAAAGATTGGCTCTGAAAGAGGAAATAGCCTGGAAATTTACTGTGGGAGGAATCGGTGACTTGGTCGCACTGACAGGTGGGATTCTGTATCAGCACGGTGGCTCAGTGGGTAGGGCGCGGCACCACGAACCTGAAGAGCACAGGTTCGAAACCCGCAAAGGGTAAGATTTCAGAAGAACATCTGAGAATCGCAGGTTCAAATCCCACCTGAAGCAACTATGTCCTAAGTTGCATATGAATCCCCGGAGAAAGATAACACACAAATCGCAATCAAACTCTGCAAACAGAACTCAGCAAACTCTGTGAAAAGAACCTGGCAAGTTCTTTAAACAGAAAATATAATATTTTGTTTTTATCTTTTTTTAAAGCCATTCGTCTCACACGTTTCACCCTAGAAAGGCGCCCGGTGTACGCCGGAGTATCCTTTCTGCCCCCGGTGATTTCGTAAAGCATCCCAGGTGCTGAGGTCCCACGGGGCCTCTACTTGGGAGGGTAGGGAATTTCGGTCGACCCCTCCCGCTCGCAGGCCGTTGCTGAGGATTGTGTAAATCAGTTGTAAAAGTCACACAGCAATCATATAATATAAAATTATATGTTTTTCGGTTTCCTAACCGTTGTCGGCAGTGGAAGTCGATTGTAAAAATCACAGGTACGGTGTTGCACCCCGCACAGTAACCGGAACCCCACGGGGTGGGCAGAGAAATCTGCCAGAACATCCAGAAGGAATGGCTGCGATAAAGAAGGGCAAGACCACAGGTCGCAAGGCTAAGTGGTCTGTAAAAGAACTAAAAACTTTGATGGAGATGGAGGAGGCTCTCGAGCAAGGCCAATACTCTGTATATTACATGAATGTGGAAATTGCAAGTCAGCTTCCAGGTAGGTCCTCCCACGAAGTGAAAGAGAAAAGACAGTGCATGAGACGGCAATCTCACAGGAGAAGCACTAAGCTCTTACTGCAGCCAACAGACGCAAACCTGGAGAGGCAGGAAATCCCTGCTGAACTCAATCTGCTGATACAGCCACGAGGGTTACAAGCAGTAACTGGCCTCAACAGAAAATTAAGGTGGCAAGCTGGTGCTCTCATTGACATGTACACTCACGAACACGAAATCAGGCGGGCGCTCACACTGGCAAGCAGGAAGGACCCGGGCGCAGCAGTGGCCATTGAGACCGCTACCGCGATGGTGATAAGGGAGGCGAGAAGAAAAGGTCCAGCGACCAAAAAGAACAGCAAAGCTGGCGAGCCGATGAAGCCCCGAAGCAAGCGAGAAATGAAGAGGGATGAGGTCCATAAACTCAGAAAACTAATGAGTACGGACCCGGCTAAGCTTGTTAGCTATGTCCTTGACGGGAGTGAAGCGACCGACTGCCCAGTCCCGCTGCCTCAATTACACGAAGTGTTTGAAAGGCGTTGGATGGGGTCAGAAGGTGCCTTCAAGGGCTTGGGAGGCTTTAAGGCCGCCAGCGGGGCGGACAACGAACACTTCTCCACCCTGTTCACCCCCGAAGAGGTGCTCACACACCTCAGAAAGACGGACAGGAAATCGGCACCAGGCACGGACGGCATCGGGCGGGATGACCTACTCCTCTGGGACCCGAAGGGTGTGAAGCTATCAAAACTCTTTGGCAGCTGGCTTGCGGCGGGGTTCATACCTCAGTGTGTAAAGCCCGCGAGAACTGTACTGATACCAAAGACCTCCGACCCTCTGCTGTTGAATGACCCGAATAACTGGTGCCCAATCACTATCGGCTCGATGCTGATGCGGCTGTTCTCACGACTGCTAAATGGGCGCCTTACGAAAGCCTGCACTATCCACGACAGGCAGCGAGGGTTCAGGGACTCTCCTGGCTGTAGTGAGAATCTTCACATCCTTCAAAGTCTGGTTAAAGCCAGCAGGAGGGAGAGAAAGTCACTAGCGGTGGTGCTCGTGGACGTGGCAAAGGCTTTCGATACGGTGACACACGAGCACTTGCTTGCAGTGCTCAGGCAGAGAGGTCTGGTGAACACATCATAAACACAATACAAAGCTCGTACGACGGGGGCGTAACTTGCATTGAAGCCGGGGGAGAACAATCTGAACCCATTGCAATGAAAGTCGGTGTGAAGCAGGGTGACCCACTGTCCCCATTGCTTTTCAATCTGGCTCTTGATCCACTGCTCCACACACTGGAAAGCCTCGGTAAGGGAGTAAAGATCGCAGACACAAAGCTGGTCTCGCTTGCATTCGCAGATGACCTGGTGCTGGTCAGCGACACATGGAAGAACATGGATTTCAATATCAGAATCCTGAATGACTTCTGTGCCCTGACGGGGCTTAAGATGCACGCAAGCAAGTGCTTCGGCTTCATGGTTACCCCCTTGAAACACAGCATGAAAATGAAAGTGAATGACTGTCCCCCCTGGCAGATCGAGGGGACACCAATAGAAATGGTTGAAAGTGGAAGGGCGGTAAGATATCTGGGAATTCAGGTCGGTCCAGTGAGGGGCCTCGAGAAACCCGACATTCTCAAAGAGTTACAAGTGGCGCTGGATAAGGTAGGGGCGTCACCATTAACTGCCCCTCAAAAGATTTGGCTGCTTAAGACCTTCATAATCCCCAGGCATTTCTACCGGGCCGACCACAGCGACTACAGTATAGTTCGGCTGCGACTGCTGGACCGGCTACTACGTAGCACAGTAAAAACATGGCTGGGTCTAGCGCAGACCACATGTGATGGGTTGCTCTATGCTAGAGCGAGAGACGGAGGTCTGGGGCTACAAAAGTTGAGCGCCGTTATTCCTGCTATGCAGGCAAAGCGGTTGTGGAAACTTTTGCACTCTGATGATGAAGTCATCAGAAAGATAGCCTGGGACCAGAACGGGCTGGAGGACTGGAGAAGAGCTTGGCTCAAAGCGGGCGGGCAACTGGAGAAATTACCAACTCCAGAGGGTGTGCCAGTAACAAACGTTACTGAAGCAGATGGGGCCCCTCAGCTATCCCGGTACAAGAGACCATGCGAGTGGCAAGATGTAGAGTTCGACCGGTGGGCAGGCAAATCGGTGCAGGGAGTTGGAATAGCCTGGTTCAAAGACTCTCCAGAGTCTAATGCCTGGCTCTCCAAACTCCCAAAAGTGCAACACAAATTCTGCTCACAAGCACTACAGCTACAAGCGAGCGTCTACCCTACCAGGGAATTTATGGCAAGGGGCCAAAGCAAGTGGAACGCGAGTTGCCGAGGCTGTCACGCGAGGCTTGAGTCCGCCTCACACCTCCTCGGAGCATGTCCCAGCGGTAGGGCGAAACGACTGGAGCGACACAATTTTGCATGCCATCGACTGGCAGTCGCTGCGAAGAAGCAGGGCTGGGTTGTCCACAGGGAGAAAGAATTTGGAAGCAGACCAAATGTGAGACGCCCAGACTTGGTCTTTTGCAAAGATGGTAAGGCAATGGTGCTGGATGTGACAGTGCGGTTTGAAAGGAACATCAACACACTAAAACTCGCAGGCCGAGAGAAAGTAAAGCACTACAAACCCATCAAGTACTTGGTGAAACAGGTCATGGGTGTAGAGAAAGTGGAAATACACGGATTTCCACTGGGAGCGAGGGGCCTCTGGCATAAACCCAACAACAAGATCCTCAAGAGAATGGGACTTTCTAAGAGCAGTGCAAAAGCTCTCGCATCGAGACTTTGTAAGAGTGTTCTGAGAGGATCCTTAACTATCTTGAGTGACATCCTACAAAGTAGGGATTGAATACTTTATATTAAAGTGAAAAGCTTAAGAGGAAAAGCTATACAGGGCGGAAGCACCGGACCACAATGCACATTGCATCCTTAAAAACCTACACATAATAAGCAGCTCAACACCCCGTAGTGTAACTGCGCTACACACTAAACAAACACACCACACAGTGGGACGTGGCATATCGGTAGGAATCTCCGGTTTTCATGAGGCGAACTTGTGCTGATGACTGATCGTCTGAAGGCTGTGGCGGCAAGCGAGAAACGGAGCGAGCTATCTAAAGTTCAATGGCGACCTCAGTTAGACGTCCGTTCCACAAACCTGAAGAACGAGGCACCAGTCAGGAACGCTGAGTGGAGGGTGTGTCTCAGGTTACGGGTCAGACCTTAACTGCGCACCCGAAAATCTGGGGCGAGAAGCGAGGAATGGAGAAAGATGTTGTAGATATCAACAACGATCTCGGTTGGACGTCCGTTCCCCGGTGCCACGGGGCTGTGCAGTGAGGTTCTCGATGCCGGCTTGGCACACACTCAGGGCGACCTGGTGTGGACAAGCAAGGTGGATAATTAAACCCTTAAAGCTACACATAATATTACAACTCAACACCCCATAGCATAACTGCGCTACACACTAAACAAACACATTCTTATTGTGATAAGATAAAAACACCCCCACTATAGTGGGTCAACAAACATAACCACACAAGGAGAAGACAAGCCCAGGATTCAGAGCGAGAGGACAAGCACATAGAAACCCAGTTTCCACTTCGGTGGCGTCTGGGGTCCACAGGTGGTGGTTCAGCCTGTCTGAGCAGACAATAAAACATCACCTGCTGAGCCAAAACCCAAAAGCTGATGGTGGTAGGTAGATAGCTTGGGATACACAGTATAACGGAGCCGTTACCCACGAATGCGCGTCCAGACGAATGCAAGGATACAGAATCTCCGTTGCCTGGATAGGTACAAAGCCTCGAGATACGGTCCGGGTCCCGTATGTTCGTCTGCCCGAGCTAGCAGGGCGGCAAGCGGGTGGGAGCGCAGCTAATGCAATACGCAGCGTCCCCAGGACGTCCGACACCCTGTTAGTAGGAAACAGGAACGGTAAGATCAGGACGCAGGCTCGGTGGCCTCCCTTGAAAGGCGAGAAACGCCTGGATGAAGGAGCAGCAAGGAGCTTGAGACAAAATTCGGAGAGATTTCTTACCACATTGCCGTGCGTGTCAAGACAGTAAGTGTTCTGTTATAACATGTATGTTTAGCTATTAGGTTGTAAATATTAGTTAGATGGTTAGTGGCTGGAGAAGCTGTGTGGCAGTCAGCCAGGGGGGAGGTGGGAGGGGAGCTGTGTGTGTGTGTGTGTGTGTGTCTTAGGAGGAGGGGGTGGGGAGGGGGACTATCCCCCTAGAGCAGAGTTCAGTAGGGATCAAGCTGTTTGTGTGTGTGTGTGTGTGTGTGTGTGTCTTATTATTTAAGATTTTTACCCTAACCAGAATGTTTTTTGTGTTTTTTAGACATGACTCGCCCAAAGTTAATGACACACTGCCCAGTGTGTGAGAAGTTGCTGGCAGCCCTTGCCAGCCATCTGAGGCGAGGACACGATGTGGCCAATGCAGAGGAGCGGGCCATACTCCTCAAAATGGGTACCGGGAGGATTCCTGTCTTCCTGTGACTGTGCGGCATGCGTGGGTGCCTGCTTGTGTCTGCGTGGCTCTCCTGCCTTTACCTCCGCGGCGTGCCTGCCTGTGTCTGCGTGGCTCTCCTGCCTTTACCTCCACGGCGTGCCTGCGTGGCGTGCCTGCCTGTGCCTGCGCGGCGTGCCTGCAAGCCTGCCTGCATGCGTACACCTGGGTGTGTATCTGTGTGTGTTCGGTGCCTGTGTGCGTCTGTTTGTGCGTGCGTGTCTGCCTACCTGCATCTGTCTGTGCATGCCCGGTGGTGGGTGTCTGTGCGTCCTGGCCTGCATGTGCCTGCCTGCCTGTGACTGCGCAGCGTGCGTGTCTGCCTGCCTGTGTCTGTGTGGCTCTCCTGCCTGTGCCTACGCGGCGTGCCTGCCTGTGTCTGCGCGGCGGGCCTGCAAGCCTGCCTGAATGCGTACACCTGGGTGTGGGTGTGTATCTGCGTGTGCTCGGTGCCTGTGCGCATCTGTTTGTGCGTGCGTGTCTGCCCACCTGCATATGTCTGTGCGTGCCCGCTTGTGTGTGTCTGTGCATCCTGGCCTGTATATGTGCATGCGTGTGTCTGAGCGTGTGTGCATGTTATACCTGCATCTATGTCTTGTAGGCCTTCTCTGTCTAGAGTCTGAAGCACTTCCCCGGACAGCCTCTGGCTCTCCCTGCCTTCTGCTGGGCTGATGCTTTACAGAGACTGTCAGCAGCAACGACTCCACCCCGATACGGGGGTTTGACACCTGTAAACACAGACACACACACATTCAATTAGTTCCCTTGATATGAACTAAAGAGGCAGGAGGCAACAGCAACTCCAAATAAACTTGGTAGGTGTGTTACCTTCCTGCCAATGACAATCCACTCTGTGTCTGCCATCTCCTCGTGTGACTTTAAAGATGTTGCCTTTGGTGACATATGCATGCACATTGTTTTTAATGCATGACAATAACATAAATGCAGGAACATGAAGAGCAGACCATCTACCTTGTTATATTAATAACCCTATGAAAAACACAGTGATGGCAAAAGCCACATAGGCTATACTTGTATACATAGGCTATACTTGTCCGTGTTTGAAACACAGCTCATGAATTAACCACACTACATATTACTAACAGATAACATAAGCAAAGGATTTGCTGATGAGAACGGGTGAAATTCCATGACATCAACAGTGAGAGTAGCTACCTAAACGTGTGTAAAAGAGACTGTATTCATATGACTACCTCCCAATAAATTCGTTTATACATCTGAATTTAAACGATCGTGTAGAAAATACTGATTCACAGTCCAAACATTCTCATTCATTCATAGCACTCGTAGCTAAAAGCCTCCTTAATATAGCTTACTTCCAGTAAGATAAGGGAGTGTTTGTAACTTAGCTATATGGCTAAATACATCGTTACGACAACATAAAACAACAGTGATTGTAGAAACCTAAACATTTGTAAAAGAGCCTGTATTCATATGACTACCTCCCAATACATTATTTTATACATCTGAATTTAAACGATCGTGAAGAAAATACTGATTCACAGTCCAAACATTCTCATTCTCATTCATAGCCCTCATAAGCCCCCATAATATAGCGAACTTCCAGTCATAAGGTAGTGTTTGTAAAGTAGCTAGATGGCTAAATACATGGAAACGACAACATAAAACAACGGGTGAAATGAATTATAACTTAAGTTATATCATACAACACTAACAATTAACATTAGCAATGGAAACGCTCATGAGAACTAACGAAATTCCAGTCCGATAACAGAGTGTTTGTAGCGAAATTCCAGTCGGATAACCAAGAGTGTTTGTAAGGTTGAAAGCTAGCTAAACATTAGAGGTTAAATTGGTTCAGTATCTAACAGCAGTGTGTTAAATGTGTTAATACTCACCAGGTCAAGATAATCTGCCTCGGTTGATTGCCCGTAGTTTAACTTCACTCTTTGAATTACCCGCACGTAGCGTAAACAATGTGACGTCGCC